>NC_045546.1:27178513-27478513 GCF_009769535.1 Thamnophis elegans
CCATAGAAAAACAGACAGTGAGTCTGCAAAACGTGGCATGTTCTCTTCAAGCTAACCACATGTGGAGGAGGAAGGATATCTTTATGAATATTTTAATGTTATGTTATAATTTTATGATTTAGTTTAGAAATATTTTTGTGAGACCTTGTCCCTGCCATGGGATCAATTGCTCCTCTACAAGCCTCCCTGCTGTGTAGCAACCTATCTGCCTAAGCTGCTGTTGGCCATCTCAGGCTTCACAGTGAAGTTCCCCAGGTGTATGGTCCTTGGGAGCTTTAATCTGCCATCCTTGGATTTGTTCTTGGAAGTGTACCAGAAGTTCATGGGCACTATGGCAGCCATGGGCCTCTCCCAGATCATCTCTGTCTGATTCAGGACAGATATAATTGACTGCATAAGACATCACCTCACCCACATGTGCATCTTGCGCCCTTCCTTCCTGTTAGGAATATAATTCTAACGGTTGAGTTGGCAATATATAAATCATGTAACAATGTTGTACCTGTTTCTTTAAATCATACTGTAAAATGTGATTGGTTGCTGTTTTCCTCAATCGGCCATAAGAGGGAGCCAGAATGACTGTTAGCTCTCTCTGTTTGTTAGATGCTGGGCTGATCTGGTCTGAGTGCTGTGAACTATTTAAAGTTTGCAACTGTTAGCAAACTTTGAGTACTGAACTGATTATATGATACTGGATTATGTTATTTGGATTATCCCTTAATTGAAAGACATTGATGATTGATGTCTTAACCATGTATGACTTGGACTGTTTGATGGCCTCTGATACCTCTATTTCCACAAAAGTAAAAGCCTATTTAAACTACAGTGTCTGTATGCTGGTTTGTGTGTTCTCCAACACAACTCTCACAACGCTTCGCTGAACGTACTCACTCTCCCAAAGGGGAGCTTACCTAACGCTTCCCATCTTTGAAGCTGAATTTATTTATTATTATTTATTAGTTTAAAGTTTTTATTGGTTTTAATGATTGTAAATCACCACCAGCTGAGATGGACAGTATATGGATTGATTGAATAAATGAATGAATATATAATATTTCAACACAGTCTTCCAATAGTATATCATAGCAAGGTGAGAAGCAGGCAAAATCTAATTCAAAGTGACTTTAGGAACTACAGACAGGTCAAGGAAGTCAAAGAGGGTGGAAAAATAATTTCATAGTTATTAAAGTCTCCTTGCATTACTAAAGTACTATATTGCTCTCAAACAAGTTATGTAAGGCTACAAAAGAATAAATGGTGACATTGAACAACATTTTGAGATTCTGCCATTTCCCTTTCCTGTTCTCCTCTGTTTCACCACATTAGTGCCTAAACTCTTCCTGAGGAATTTGATTCAAACTAAGCTCCAAAGGTGCTTTTTCAAAAGGCAACTAGATTTCTTTGTTTTTCCTTGAAGACATTTAACTTAACATCGAAGAAGCTTTTCCAGTTCTGACTGAAATTCTGACATCCAGCTTCTTGGATGATAAGCGAAACATCTTCAAGGAAAACGAAAGAAAGTTCAGTTCAAATGTGGTATTCATCAGGTTCTGACCAGTCCTGGAGAACTGGTAGCAGAAATTTTGCGTAGTTCGGAGAAGCAGTATAAATACCACCTCTGACTGGCTCTGCCCCATTGTATTCTCTGCCTCCCGAATCCCAGCTGATTGGGAGGAAATGGGGATTTTACAGTAACCTTCCCCTGGAGTGGGGAGGGAAGGAAGATTTTACAGTCTCCTTCCCCTGCCATTCCCGCCATGCCAAGCCCACCAAGCAACACCCACAGAACTAGTAGTAAAAAAATTTGAATCCCACCACAGGTTGAGTTGCCTTTGAAAAGGACCTTTGGGACAACCATGACCCAGATGACTGAGAAACGCCATACATTATTAAAACCAATCAGCAAGCAGCTGTAGTATGATGGAAACAAGACAGCGAAGAAGAGAGAAAAAAGTTACAGTATTTCACATCTATCAGTAGGGGAAGGTCAGTTCCCCACTTAACATTACTGTACATCTTTATTAAAGATAATCTATTTTATTGATCTTTTAAATTCTTTAATTGTTTTTGTTTCCTTTATACATTTCGTTAGCTTTTGGGAATGTTTGCCAGAATGGGGGGGGGCAGAATCAATTAAATAAGAATAAATTTAAACAACTGATATCCACGCTGCAGTATTAATAAAATAGAAGAAAAAAATCCTGCCTTTCTCTCTTTTGCAAAGTCTACTAACTTTCCCAATTTCCAGTGTCTCAGAACCAAACTGTAGGCAATCTGAGAGAGAGCGTGATACTGGACAGCTGCCTGTAAAGAGATAATGAATGTAAAACTCTCTTGTTCAAGAAGAAAAAGAAAATGTGTAAAGTATAAATTGAAGGGTTCGGGGGATTAAGCAGTTAACTGCATCACACTGGTTCAAAGAGAATTTTTATTTTGTGTCTTTTTAATCTGGTTCTGTTCTCCCCCCCTTTTTTTTTTGCAATCAAATGAAATTCTGTAGTTGCCATAGGGAAGCAACGGAATAGAAAGAGAGTCATAAAACAGCCTTTAATTTTACAAATGCATACGAGATCCAAAGGCTAAAAGCAGAAGTTGGGAGGAAATAAAAATTGCAATGAGGCAAATTTGTACAAATGATGAACAATCGCTATAGAAGGTTATCCAAAAGTGTGTCTAATGAATTATCATTTAGAGCCTACAGAGAATGTGAAGCCATTCATATGCTACCCAGTTTTCCATAACGTGGTTTTGTTCTCATGTGAGAATTTTCTAAGTCTTGGTTAGGGGGAAAAGGACGTCATATGAAGCAGAATGGCTACTTTTGTAGTTATCTTGACTTAAATACCTTTCAAGTGTTAGTTCTTCGCCAAGAGGTCATTTCCATATTGAGAGCTTTAAAAATTAATTTGGTACTAACATTTTAACTGTATTAAAACTCCTAGAATTATATGACTCAAGGTTTGGCTTTTGTTCTGAATTATTGTTAATTATTGCTAGCCAAAAATAGGAATCCACATGGAAGCAGTTATAAAGTTTATTTATTTATTTTATCAAATTTAGAAACCATCCATCTTCCTCAGAGAGGATCTCTGAGCAGTGTACAGTAAAATATTAGAAACAAAAACAATATAGAAATTTAACACAGTGACAAGGCTAGTTAAAATTCAACATTAAATGTTAATTAAAAGGTGGGGGAGGTCTTCAAGGCTTTAACTATCCCTAGAGTTTATGCCCTTTTGTGAGCCTTAAGTGAGATGTAGAGCCACAACTTTAGATATTTTTCAAAAGGCCAGGTGTATTGACACCCATCTCTCTGGCCAGAAGTATGGAGACCCATTTCACTTCTGGAGGAAGAATGTTCCAAAGGATAGGGGAGGAATGTGTCTTCCTGGACCCCAGCAGTCAGAATTTTTTAACTGACAGAGTATGTAACATACCTTTCCTGTTGGACTGGAAGGGATGGATTGATCAGTGACGGGCTTCAAAAATTTCAGCAATGAATTCTCTACCTTGTTGCTGGGTGGGCGTGGCCATGTTGGGTGTGGCCTAGTCAGCCTCCTGCACCATGGTGGTGGTCGGGAGTTTTTGCCTCCCTCAGGCTCCAGGAGCTTTCCTCGAACCTCTGGGAGGGTGAAAAATGACTGTCCTGGGCTCTGGAGGCCCTCCAGAGGCCAGAAACAAGCCCATTTCTATCATTCTGGAACTTCCAGGAGCCCCGTTTCCCCTCCTCCCTGAGTCTCCACATGGGCCCTGCACTTACCTCGCATCCAAAACGGGCCACGTGGGAGTCTCCTGAGAGGGTTGGGGTGAAGTTGGAGAGGCAGGGTTGGGTGGGCTGGGCCAGTCAGGGGTGGGATTTGGAAGTACTCCAAACCAGCCATAAGGTTAGCTATGAGTTCTCCCAAACCTTGGCGAACCTGTAGCAGCCCACCCCTGGGGCTGATGTGATGAAGTAAATACAATTCTGTAGGTAACTTGAGTTGTAGATAAAAGTGGTAGTTGAAGTTGGGTTATAGGTGAAGGAATGAACTCATGGAACTTTTTTTTGGGGGGGGGGAGGAAGTATGTGCTTTTGATTATCTTGAAATACTTTATTTCATTGCAGTGATAACCAAAGTAAACCTTTTTTTAACCAGTAAAACCCCACGTGGCTTAGGCCAGCAGTAGTAAACTTATGGCTTTCCAAATCTCAGTAGATGATGGGAGTATTTCCAGCCTGGATATGGTAGGAAATATCAGATTGCCTGACGTTATGGCCCTGTTGGCAGAAGATTTAAAGAGATAGTTTATTTGCTTAAGATCTGTATTGCGAGCAAAAGACTTTAGTTATAAAAGGTGAATTTTATGCCTTCAGGGATTTAAACTGGTGGATTCTTTTGAATTAATCATTACATAGCACAGCATGTAATGGTGCTATAGATGGAAGGTTGGCCATTTGTGACCTGAGAAACACGGGCACCTGCCTTGACTCTAACAAGACGTCTTAAGATCCAGTCTAGATGGCCAACAAATAGCGATGAAACTGCTTGGCTGTCAGATCTGCCTTTACACTGCTTCATCCCTGCTTCGCTTTGATGGCAGCCTGCCATAAAGTATGGGGAGAGGGAATAGATAGATTTAGAGAGAAGGAATGACAGGAACCAGAAGTGCCCATTGATAGTTCATACAATTAAATGCTGAGAAAAGCTATAGCAAGAGAACTTAGACTTATATGCCACTTCACAATGCTTTACAGTGCTCTCTAAGCAGTTTACAGACTCAGCATATTGTCCCTGACAATCTGGGTCCTTATTTTACTCACCTCAGAAGGATGGAAGGCTGAGTCAACCTTGAACCTGGTGAGATTCCATCTGCAAAACTGGCAGTGATCAGCAGAGTAGCCTGCAGTATTGCACTCTAACCACTGCACCATCTTGGCCCTTATAATGAAGGAATCCTCATGTTGGAACAAATTTCATTTGACCAATGGAAACACAGAGATGGCAACTTTCCTTTCATGGAAAGAAATGGATTCAGCTGCTTCAACAGATTCACCTTCAAATCTCAGCAGCCATCTATGTGAGATGTTAAATTTTGGGTTCCTGTGGACTATGCATCAGGTTGGATTTGATAGACTAAGTGGTACTTTCCAATTATAAGATTTTATGTTTTTATGGTATGATTTATGATCCTTTAATAAGTTTGTGTTTGATCAAAGAATAGGAGCAACCAGAGAGGCTTGAAAATGATAGAGATGGCTACAGCATTCTCGGATGTTCACAATAAACTACTCTACACACAGTAAAAATATACTCATGAACTTTTAAAGCACTCCGAGGATAAGGTGATTAAACAGGGTTTTTTCCACAAGGGTGAGAAGACTTCTGAGAAATCAGGAGAGAGATTTCATTACAGTATTAATTACCCAAAATCCAATACCATGCCAAAGGGCAATAAATTAGGTTAGAGGTACAAAGCATTTGTTTTATTGGCACACAAGAAAGTGCTCGAAAGCTATATTATCTTCTTTGATCCCTGTCTGATTTTTCCACAGAGAGCTACTTCATCCTGACTAATTGTATACCTGGTCAATTATGTGAACCAATTTGTTCTGAGGAGATATATGAATGGATTACTCACAGATAGTTGGATTATATTAGAGCTCATTTTACAGAGGAAATAAGAGTTTTGCAATGATTTCTTTAAATTTATTTATTCCCATGAACCTTTCAAGGAATACCAGGTGACAGAGCAATCTTATTCAGATTTATAAAGAGGCAGGTCTCACTGAATTATTTTCCCCACATATATAAAGCCACAGATTATATTTGGTAACAGGGCATATCTGTGCATGATTTAATTTCATCAAGGTTTCCATCATCAAAAGGGAAGTCCAGAATTGAGTGTCCCTATTTTTAAAAAAATGAATTTCACATGCTGAATTCTTAGGGCACATCTTAGGAGCAGAGAGAAGTTGAGGTGGGTTGACCATAAAGAAGACTTCCAAGGATTCTAGCTGCATATCACAGCTGTGTCAAGTCACTTGTTGGCATCATTTCACTGCCTTCCTGGATGTTTAGCAGTCATGTGGGCTATTCTTTTGGACTGCAGTCTTGGAATTTCTGATAGTTTGCACAATAGTAATTTTTCCTTCTTTTCCTCAGTCTAATCTTTAAAATAGTTTTCAACTTGAAATGGTTTCATGCTGCTATATCTTCCCAACTTTTCAAAATAATGATATAAAATTAACAAAGTCTCCAACAAATTGGAAACTTTCCCAAGAGAAGTGAGGATGAATGATTTTAGTAAACCAAGTTTGCCTATATAAGCCTACAAAGACTTTAGAAATAATAAGATATAAATAGTTACAGTACTGAATACTGTTTTTGATGGATCAAGAAGTCACAATAATACAGAGAAAAGCAGAATAGAGTTCCTGTTACACAATTACTGCTGTCATTATAGCTTGTTGTTATATATCCTCTTCCTTCATTACATCTGATTCTCAGTAGACTAATTATCTGCCTCTATTTCCAGGGGAACACCACAAAGAAATGTAATATCTTTCTGTCCTGCATTAGTTTTCAAATTTCATGGCATACTTTATTATGTCTTAAAATGTACTGAAGGATGTTGTGCTATTTACAAGTCATGGTAGGGTATACTGTTCTTTCTCTCCCAAAACTAAGTTTGTCATAGAATGTGATTACATTTTGAAAAGTAAAAAAGGCATTTTCCGAATGACTAATAATTATGAGATATATTTCCATTAGCATTGATAGCTTCTTTCAATGTCAAAGTGACTGTACCAGATTACACACCTAAATTGTCCATGGTAGAAGGGCAAAAAAAGTGTGTTATAATATCATATTGCAAAAAACAAAATGTATGTACTTGCACTATATATTGGGACACAGGTATCTAAGGATACCATGGATATACAATATTTACCTGCACTTCAAGAAATGTTTGGCAGAATCTTTCTTACTATATTCTCCATAATAAAAGGTGAAATGAGATCTAGATTGCTGAGTGGAATCACATTTGGCTAAATGACTATGCCCCCAATGGTTAATGGTTCTATTTGATTATCAAGCATCAAATATCATATGGAGTTCCTTAAATCTCTATCCTATGTCTTCTGCCATTCTCTATCTATCTATCTATCTATCTATCTATCTATCTATCTATCTATATCTCTATCTATCTCTATCTCTACCTACTACCTACCTACCTACCTACCTACACCTACCTACCTACCTACCTATCTATCTATCTATAAATGGCCATGTTTGTATGTATCTGTGTGTATATGTTCAGGCATAACTCTGGAACGCCTTGAGCCATTTCAACCAAATTTGGTACACAGATGACTTACTCTCTGGGGAAAAATACTGTGTGTGGGGGGGGGGGTAAGACACCCTTAATACCCTTGGGGTGTAATTTCTGTTAAGATACAGCCTGTTGTGCCTTAAATGGCTTCTATTGCAGTGGAGTTGCCATGGTAACAGCTTCACAGTACTCCGCAAGTGGGCTCCCTCTGGTAAGGGACAAAATCCAACATTAGAAATTTTGTTTGGTCCGGACATTTTCAATTAGGCTTTGATTATTCTAAACGCCTGTAAATAAAATTACTTTGATATGACGCAATACATAGAATTCATTCCTTTTCCTATCTAATACAGGATTGGAATAAATAAATACCTGGGCAATGCCAGGTTATCAGCTAGTATTTTTATAAATGGCTTGGAAGAGGTAACTAAGATGGTGGTGGTAGTGGTGATGGTGGCATTTTAAAGGAGGGTGAAATTTCTAGACAAGCTTGAGAACTGGGCTGAAGTGAATAAGAGGGAATTGAAGAGGGGAAATACAAAGTTCAGCATCTTGATGGGGAAAAAAAAAAAAAACATAAGTATAGATGGGAACACCTAACTTAGCAGTAGAAAGAAATCTGGTTATGCTCACAAATCACAAGTAAAACATGAGCTGGGGTGCATTAAATTAAAACCAGAGAAACTAGTGTTACTGTAATTACCACACTGTGACTAGTTATTGCAAAAAAGGACATTGAAAAACTGAAGTGAGTAGGAAGGGTTATCAAAATGTTCTGAAAATGAAGCACTATGAGGAACAGTTAAAGAATCTGGGTATGTTTAATCTGCAGTTAGCTATGGAGAGATATAATAGCAGTCTTCAAATATCTGAGGGGTATTTATTTATTTCATATATTTTACAGAAAGAAGTACAAAGCAGAAAAACAAAACAAAAAGAGGAATATAAGAAAATCACAAAACCAACATCCAACTTAGCAAAACACACAAAAAAAAAAAAGGGAAAACTAGATAGATAGATAGATAGATAGATAGATAGATAGATAGATAGATAGATAGATAGATAGATAGATAGATGATAGATAGATGATAGATAGATGATAGATAGATGATAGAACATCAAACTTCAAACCATTTTATCAACATTGACAAAGAACAATCTCTAACATTTTAGAATATTATTAAATATGTGCCAAAGAAGAATATATTCAGCAGTTTTTTGATTTATAGATAAAATTGCCTTTTCAAAAATAAAAACATTGTTTGAGTAATGAAATTCTTTAATTTTTGATATAAAAATGATGTTGGCTTAGTTTCAGATGTTGACTCCATGAAGAATAATAGCATTTCAGTTTTCTTAAATGTTGCAAATATTTGAGGGCTTCACATGGTGCGGCTTTAGTCTCTGTTGTTTTAGAGGGCAGGTGGCTAGGATAAATGCCAGCCGAGGATGCCCCATATCATCTTCAGTTCCCCAGAGACTGATAATCATTTGTCAGGAATGGTCTAATTGTCAATCCTTCAAGGTAGTCAGGTCAAGAAGCATCATGGCAAGGATTTTAGAAATGGTCTTTATTGTAGTAAAATAGAATAATAGAATCTTGAAAGCCTATCCAAGTTTTTTTCTGTTCCACGTTATGCTAAACAAAATCAAGGCCAGGTTATTTTCCTTTCTTAGAACTGTGTAATCATTTCTGAAACTCTGTCTCCTTCCTTCCTTCCTTCCTTCTTCTTCCTTCCTTCCTTTCCCTTCCTTCCTTCTTAATTCAATATCCCCAAGATCAGTTCTATCTTTTTTATAATAATATAGCTATACTAAGAAAAAAATTGTTTAGATGTCTTCTAGGTATACTGTGTATATATGTACAATGACAATAAAAAATTCTATTCTATTCTATTCTATTCTATTCTATTCTATCTTCTATTCTAACACTGTGATTCTATGATGCAGTAAAATGTGTGTTACAGTAATGTTTTGATTTGCCTGAATGGCGAATATTGTCATTTTATTGTTATTCTAGGTTTGTTACAGATACCTAGGTCGCCTGATAAACTTTGGTGGGTTTAGCTCATTTAAATTAATGAAACTAATTAGGACTACCAGATCTAGGCTGCAAAAATTAAAATCTTAAAGGCCACTATCAATAGATAAACTATAAACCGTCACTAATTTAATGAAGCAGGTTAGCTTGGTCATTCAAAAATGAGACACTGGTGAAGCAGGCACAGTAGCATCTGCATTTTCTGCATCACATGAAAAGAGCACATCTTCCTTCTCCTATTCTTGCTACTTTCTATAGAGGGACAATTGAAAGCATCCTGTTGTGTTGTATTACTGTGTGGTTTGAAAGCATTACTGCTTTGAACAGGAAGGCTGTACAGAGTGATAAGGATGGCAGAAAAGATTAGTGGAGGTTCACTTCCTTCTATCCAGAACACAGCATATAAGTGATGCTGGACCAGGGTCCACAGTATTGTTTGGGATGCTACACATCCTCTCCATGACCGGTTTTCTTTGTTACCTTTTGGAAGGAGGCTTTCTGTTATCTGGAGCAGAACAAGTAGATTCTGTATCATACAGTGTCACTGTATCAATCTTGTTAATTCTCAAGACTTTTTTTCCAATATGTATTAAAAATGGACTATGATATATGTCTGTCTTTCTGTCTTTTCTTTCTGTCTTTCTGTCTTTTTCTGTCTGTCTGTCTGTCTATCTATCTATCTATCTATCTATCTATCTATCTATCTATCTATCTATCTAGAATAGTGTGTGTGCATATATGTGTATGGATATGCAGTATGCTCTCTCCCATATTTGGGACAAAGTGAGGAAGATGGGAAACACATTTAGGTGGGCAAGGTTATAATACTGTAGCTCAGGGCTGTCAAACTCCTAGCCCGTGGGCCGGATACGTCACATGCTGGCCATGCCCAGTTTAGCGAGGGGGGGCAAAGTCTTGATATGTCATGTGACACTGCCGTGATGACATGAGTTTGACACCCCTGATGTAGCTGTTACAATAAAGTAGATCTGACCTAAGGGCATTGATTTCTTAGTTTAGTCTATTTGGCAGGGCTAACACCACTTCACCTGATTTTATTTTTGTTTATTTTTAAATGAGAAGCTGATATATCAAAGCATCTGCAGAAAGCAACGCATGACTCTCATTTTGTCAATGCAGTCATACTATAGTCTTGAAATCCCAAATGTTTCTGCTAGTCATTTTTTTTTATTCTGGTCTTCCTTAGCCTAAAGCTAGGCACCTATGGTTTATAGGGGTTGTAATTTAACACAACTGAAGAGCACCAGGCGAGGTTAAAGCTAAGCTAAAACAAGTAATAGTTAGGCAATATGCATTATCCCAGTAACATTAATTACAATATTGTCATATTCCCAATATTGCAGATGTTTAAATGAGATATGTGGACTTCCCTAAGACCATCCAGAGTTCATCGCAGAAACAGAATTTTGGCTAAGAAGTTTCCAATTCGCAGACTGTCCTTATTTTGCACTATTATTATTATTATTATGCATGCAGGAATTGTGATTCCGTAACATCTAAAGAACCACTGATTCCCCAAACCAACTTTAAAGGTTTGTGAGATTATGTTTCTCGTCTGGAGCCTGCTAGTGACAGTCATCAGTACTCAGTTTTCTAAAAAGGATGAACTTGTTCTTAATTAGCAGACCAGAAAAGTTTTTGATGGTTTGATCAAAAAAAACAGTAGTCAGGTGTCTTCACTTTGTAGTGAGCGGCTGTTTCTGCTTTCTATAGACAGCACTTTGACAAAATCCTTTGTGTTGATCTACTGCCAGTGTGGTCTTCAACAGGCTTCTGGTAAGTAAATTATTCAAGTTTTTTTTCTGAGCCTTGAAACTTCTGATCTCTTTTAATCTCTAGTCTGCTACTGACTCAGTTCAGATATTACCCAGGAAGCTATGGTTTCCCACTATGAAAATGAGACATAGTGAGTCTCAAGGGGAAGATCAAAGAAGATTCAAGGAGTTATCATTTGTTTCTACAGGAGACGCCGCATTGGGAACTATGTTTTGAATATAATCTTTTCTTCCTAATGATAGCTTGGGAAAAAAAAATTCCCAAAGTATATATATATATATTTGACAAAATAAAAAATAAAACCAAGGCTTGGAATTTATATACATATATATATATATATATATATATATATATATATTATATATATATATATATATATATATATATATATATAACAACAGATAAAAGTATAAACATGATTTTGAATACATGAAAAGGATACAAATAAAAAGGGACATTAGGACAGAGGCACGTTGGTGTGCTTATGCATGCCCCTTACAGACCTCTTAGGAATGGAGTGGTCAACAGTAGCCAGTCTAAGGTTAAAGTTTTGGGGGTTAGGGGAAGAAACCACAGAGCCAAGTAGTGCATTCCAGGTATTGACTCTGTTGCTGAAGTCATATTTTCTGCAATCGAGTTTGGAGCAGTTTACCTTAAATTTGCTCGTGTATTGTTGTGGTTGAAGCTGAAGTAGTCATTGACTGGTAGGAAATTGTAGCAGATAATTTTATGTACTGTACGTCAGACTAAAGGCGTAGTTTTAAATTGTCAAAGCTCAAAATTTCAAGTCTGGTGACATAAAGTATTTTATTGCAAGTAGAGGAATGGAGGATTCTTCTTGTGAAATATTGTTAGATTCTCAATTGTATTAATGTCTGATATGTGGTGTGGGTTCCAGACAGATGAGCTGCATTCGAAAATTGGTCTAGCAAATTTTGTATGCTCTAGTTAATACAATATTACCAGAGAAGAAGCTACGCAAGATTAGGTTAGCAACTCTAATACCTTTTTGGCAATGTTGTTACTGTGGGCTCTGGCATTTAGATCTTTAGAAATTGGTACTCCAAGTTTCTTGACAGAGTGCTGGTCATCTACAAGATCATGCCCATCTAGCTTGTATTTTATGTTCTGATTTTTTGTTACCAATGTGTAAGACAGAGCATTTGTTGGTTGAAATTGAAGTTGCCACTTGTTTGACCAATCTGACACCTAGTCAAGGTCTTTTTGAAGGGTGGTAGCATTGTTAGTGGTGTTGAATAGTTTTACATCATAGGCGAAGAGCTGATCAAATCAAAAGAGCTATGATTTGTTTAGAAACAGAAGAAGATACTGTTCATTGCTTCTTCTTACTGGAAAATTTGGGTGAATATGTGAGCCTGAAATTCTTGAAGATTCTCTCAAGTCATTATGAAATCATAATTCCGCATTCAGAATATTGTATCTTGCTGTATCAGTCCAAAATTACACCTGTGTACAGGACTGCAATACGTATGTACCAGTTTTAATTATTAATCCGTAATTTATGAAAGCGCTACAGTAAGTAGAAGTGCTTTATTTTATGGTCTTTTATTTGTTGATGTTAATAATCAGAAATGAGATCCTTATTGTCCCATGAAAGGAGTGAAACTACATATTTATATAGTGATACACTGAAAAAGAAAGAAGCATGCATTTAGCTGCCATTATTCAATTGCCAAAGTAGCAGACCAGCTGTCTTACTCTGCACTTGAATTTCACAGCTTTTCTAGTTTGTGCCACATTTTAAATGTGAGAACATTTTAGTGTAGGTTATTGAACAACAGGCATGCGGTTTGTTGTATCCTAGTATATATAATAGTACAAATTAAGTGTTTTGAAGATAAATCATTCAAATGTTCTGTGATGTTCTTGTTATCTATTGCACCTTGAGTACTGATACTACATAATAATGGGAAAAAATATCAGATTTTTGTTGGTACAAATTTTTATTTCCATTTCTCTATACAATCACATTTACTGTGGAACCGAGACATAACATTGAGTAATAAACACAGCCCTCACTTTTATAGAGAATGCCCCTACAATACAAACCCAATATACCGCCTTAGCCCACCATACACCCTCTTTCATCCCCCTCCAACTTTCATTCTTCCTTCTCATACCCCTCTACACCTACTTCCCTCCCCCTCTATCTAACCCTAACCCTATCACTCCCTCTTAATCCATTCCCTCCCTTCCTTTCTCCTCCTCTCTCTCACTCTCTGCTCTCCTTCTTCTTTCATTCAGCTCCTCCCTTCGGTATCTCTTACTTTCCGATTATTCAGTTTGTTCTGTTTTAACACTAACATTAATAAAAACCACAGTATACAAGTGCAATCATGCTTTAGAATTTAACACATATTATATTTCCCCCCTCCCCCCCTCCCCCTAGATCCCCGCCTCCCTTCCCTCCCCCGACTTCCCAGAGCCCATACATGGTATAACTTTTGGACAATCACAGTCTAAAATATCTCTACATTGAACTCAGCTTCTTTCTGTTACCCAAATTTTTAACAATTTACGTTATTACTAATTTTAAGCATAAGCTATCTGGAATTTCCTAGTCCCATATTTGCTTTGTATATAATCAATCCATTTTTTCCAGTCTCGTTTATACTTCTCATTTGAATGTTCTTTAAGATATGCTGAAATTTTTGCCATTTCGGCTAAGTTTGTAACCTTTAAAGTCCATTCTTGAATTGTAGGCAGGTCTTTCTTCTTCCAGTATTGCGCCACCAAGAGTCTTGCTGCCGTTATTAAGTACAGAACCAAATTAATCTCTACTGCTACGAAATCAGTACATATACCTAGTAAAAACAGTTTGGGAGTGAATTTTATCCTTTTTTGAAGATATTTTGCAGGATCCACCAAATTTTTATCCAAAATGCCTTAACATTACGACATGTCCACCATATATGAAAATATGTAGCATCGAAAGAACCACATCTCCAACATTTAGGCTGAACATTTGAATACATAGAAGCAAGCTTTTTGGGATCTAAGTGCCATCTATAAAACATCTTATAAAAATTTTCTCTCAAATTTTGTGCTTGTGTAAATTTTACATTTCTTACCCATATTTTTTCCCATGTGTCCAGCATTATAGGTTCTTCAATATTCTGAGCCCATTTTATCATACAATCTTTAACCATTTCGGTTTCTGAGTCCATCTGTACTAATACATTATATATCCTCTTTATGTGCATTAAACTTTGATCTCTTATTTGTTTAAACAAGTTATCCTCAGCTATTACAAAACCTATTTTTTGGTCTATTTTCCACCTGGCCTGTAATTGGCCATACTGAAACCACGTTTGAACTACCTTCTCTTTTTTAAGTACCTCTAAAGATTTTAATTGCAGCACCCCTCTTTCTGTATTAAGAAGTTGTCTATAAGTGGTTCTATCGTGTTTTTGTTCTATATTTATATTTTCAATTGCATGTCTAGGAATTGCCCACATGGGCAACTTGTCATTTAGTTTATGTTGATATTTTTTCCAAACCCGCAATAAGGCATTTCTTAAAATATGATTTTTGAAATTCTTATCCAGTTTTTGTTGAATAACAAGTAAGCATGCCAACCATATACCAAATCATGTCCCTCAATATTCAGTATTCTGTCATTGGTTAAATGGATCCAATCACTAATTGCAGATAAAGCCACTGCATCATAATATAATTTTAAATTTGGTAATTTCAATCCTCCTCTTTCACGTACATCTTGCATTATTTTCATCTTAACCCTCGGCTTCTTTCCTGCCCATACAAATTTGTTGATACCCTTCTGCCATTCTGGAAGGTTCGCATCTCTTTTAAGTATTGGTAACATTTGAAACAAAAATAAAAATTTTGGTAAAATATTCATTTTCACTGCCGCTATCCTTCCCAACAAAGATAAATGCAGTTTCTCCCACCTTTTCATCTCCATTTGTATACTATGCCAGAGTGGTTCATAATTATGCTTGTATAATTTCCCATTTGAAGTTAAAATATTAACTCCAAGATATTTGACTTTTTTAACAACCTCACATCCTAACATCACTCCCAATTCTTCCTTCTGTTTGGTATTCATATTCATTGCTAATATTTGGTTTTTCCTAAATTAATTTTAAATCCAGAGACTTGACCATATTGATTAATCGTATTCATTAAAACCTTGCTGGATTCCTGCGGTTGTTTCAATATTATAACCAAGTCGTCCGCAAAAGCGCGGACTCTGTATTCTTGCTGTCTGATCTTAATCCCTTTTAAAGCGTCCAAAGCCTGTATCTTGTTCAGCAATACTTCCAAAGTTATAATAAACAATAGTGGGGACAAAGGACAACCCTGTCTTGTACCTTTTTCTATTTGAAAGGAATCTGTTAAACTTCCATTAACTATAATTTGGGCTTTTTGCTGCTGATATATTGCACCAATTGACCTTAAAAAGCCATCTCCTATCTGCATTTTTTGCAATATCTTCAACAAGAATTGCCAATTGACTCGATCAAAGGCTTTCTCAGCGTCCAAAAATATGAATGCGGCAGGGATTTGATTATTCTTTCCCAAGTATTCTAATGCATTAGTAATTAACCTGACATTGCTCTTCATCTGTCTACCCTGTATAAAACCTGTTTGGTCAGTATGTATCAGTTGTTGAATAACCACCATTAACCTATTTGCTAATATTTTGGTAAAAATTTTATAATCTACATTAAGTAGTGAAATAGGTCTATAATTTTTCGGCTGAGTAAGATCTTGGTCTTCTTTGGGTATCAACGATATAAACACTGTCTTCCATGAGGGGGGCACTTTACCTTCCGATTGAATTTTATTAAATAATTCTCTAAGAGGTTCTACCATTTCTAACTGTAAGTTTTATAATAAACGGCTGTTAAGCCATCTGTACCTGGTGCTTTCCCTAGCTTAATTGTTTGATTACCTGCAGGATTTCCCCAGAGGTTATTGGTTGGTTCAACCTATACCTATGTTCTTCGCTAACTAGGGGGATTTTCTCTTTATCTAAGTATTTATTTATATCTAAGTCCCTAATTTTGTCCCCTTTATACAACTCTGTAAAAAATTCTCGAAATCCCTTTGAATCTTCCTGCTGAGACACTTCCTTCCCTCTGTAACACAATTTGGATACATTTCGAATTTTCCTTTTTTTCCTGATCTGATAAGCCAACCATCTACGGGTTTATTTGCATTACAGAAAGTATTATGTTTAGCATATAATAAACTGGTGGCTACCTGGTCAGAAATCAGCATATCAAATTGAGATTTTAGTATGGAAATTGCTTCTTTAGTCTTTGTATCACCTGGGTTCAATATTAATTCCTGCTCTTTCCCTTTAATTTCCTCTTCCAATTCTTTACGTTTTGCCCTTGTTTATGTCTATGTATTTTATTTATATTTATCAATACTCCTCTCATATAGGCTTTGCTTGCATCCCATACATATTCCATAGGTGTATCCTTATTCATGTTAAAAACAAAGTATTCAGATAACAATTTTTTACAATCATTAACATACTTTTCATATCTGAATAAATTTTCATTCAGCCTCCAGGACCTTGTAGCCTGAACTACCCTTCCCAGCTCCATCCAAACTGGGTTATGATCCGAAAGGGCTCTGGCCGTAATCTTTGTCTTCTTCACCCTAGAAAGTAAATCATTAGTAATTAATATAAAGTCGATCCTTGAAAAAGATTGATGTCTGTCGGAGAAGAAGGTAAAATCATATTCTTCTGCATGCCTTTCACGCCAAACGTCTCGCAGTTCGAAGTCGTCTATCATGTCAAAAAAGGATTTGGGTAGTTTGGCTCGGAATTTAGTATTCGGGCGAGATGTCTTCTATCTCTTTTGGTGTCAATCACGCCATTCCAATCACCCAATAGTATGCACGACTTAAAGTCCCACTGTACTAATTTAGCATGGAGATTTCTATAAAATCCATCTTGTTGTTGATTAGGAGTGTAGATTCCCAAAAGCAGTGTCTTTTTCCCTTCTAAGATTAAATCTAATGCAATATATCTTCCAAAGGGATCTGCTTCGATTAACTCAGCTTTAATGTCTTTCCTTAAGTATACTACTATACCATTTTTTTTTTCCGTAGCAGAGGTCACAAAGTGTTGACCAAGTTTGGGATTGGACAGATATTTTTGATCAGTTATTTTGATATGAGTTTCCTGCAAACAAATTATATCGTTCTTAGATTGTTTAAGATAATGAAATATTTTCTTTCTCTTCTGTGGAGAGTTCAGTCCATTAACATTCCATGTCAGAATCTTAGTTGTCATTTTTAGTTGCCTGAAGCTTTTTAGAGCCTCCCGCATGGCCTGTCTCACCTTGGGTCTAGCTCCTCCCACAGCTTCTGAGCTTGTTGCTGTAGCTCCTTGGTCAATGGCCGAAAATTGTAAAGATTGTTGCGTTATGGCTTGTTTTTCTGTTTGTCTGGTGGTCATATGGTTAGATCTTTGTTCCTTAACCCCTTGCCCTTCTGGGAGGGGGAGATGATACGTTTTGTCTGGTGATTGTGTAGTTTGCTGTTTCTCTTGTCCTGCTTGTGGTTTTTCTCCATATCCCGATGGTTCAGGGTGCCCCACTTTCAGAATCTTATGATAGAAATCTCGAGCTTTCCATACAGAGTTGAGACGATATCTTTGCTTATCAAATGTAACTATGATGCCAAACGGGGCATCCCATCTGTACTGTATCTGGCGCTTTCTGAGCTCTTCCACCAAAAAAGCATAATCTCTTCTGGCTCTTAGCATTTGAGGTGGTATCTCTTTCAAAACCATCAAATCCTGTCCGCCAATTTGAAGCTTGGTATTATAGGACTCTTGTAATATCTTATTTCTGGATTCTCTTGTAACAAAATATATTACCACGTCTCGGGGGAGTTGCTTTTGTTTTGCCGCCCAGGAGTTGACGCGAAAAATTTTATCAATCTGCCAATCAAGATTGGATCCCGATCTTCCCACCAGACAGTCAAAGGCCTCAGAAAACATCTGCTTTAAGTTCTCCTGTCTCTCTTCACGCAGCCCCCTAACTCTTAATGCAAGTTCCATCTGGTTATACTGTATCATAATCAAAAAAATATCAGATTTTGTATCAAAGACTAGCAAAATTAGTAGCAGGGATTTTTATTTATCTCAGATCTTCAAAATATATATTTACTTTATTTCATTTGGTTTGGATTAGATGGAAACTATAACCAAGACGAGAAAGAGAGATATTAGATAATAAAATCTGTGCGCTTTGAGAACTTTCAGATGTACAAATCTCAAGAAACCGAGCTATTAAGCATGGACAAGGGTGTGGGAGCTGAGAGATGAATTCAACATTTTTTCAAAGTCTCATGGTGGAGGAGGGAGGGAGAGGGCGAGAGAGAGAGAGATGGAGAGGGGGAGAGGGAGACAGAGTGAAGGAAAGGGAGGGGAGGGAGAGAAGAGAGACAGAGGGGAGCAGAGAGAAAGAGAGAACACATACAGTTTCCATTCTTTAATGAAAATTAAATATTCTCAGTTCTCAAGAATCCTTTTAGTTGCAGTGGTCTCCACTTGGCACTTTAAGACCTGTGGACTTCACTCCCAGAGTTCTGGGAGTTGAAGTCCACAAGTCTTAAAGTTGCCAAAGTTGAAGACCACTGTTTTAGTGTATATTAAGAACACAAAACTATACTATTTTATAAGAAAATGCTATAAATAGCAACTGGCAAGAAAGCAGCAGAAGGGACTGTGTAAATACCATCAGATTTAGCAGGCGTTTTTTCTTTCCAGTCAGCTTTTATGAGGCCTGCCCAGGAAAAGTGCGGCTGTGTTAATGAGGTGAGATGAACCCCCTGTTGATAACATAAAGTTATAACCAAGTTGTTTGAAAATGTGAGCCTTCTGAATAGACCTATGCACTATATATAATGTATCTAGAATAGTATAATGTTATTTCAAGTCAATGTATGCTGTTTGGTTCTTCTGAGCTTCTCTATGCCATCATTGGAGAAACCTTTGATTCATATTTGCTTTCCAAGTACCCGCATGATTAGGAAAGAGTTTTAAAGTCAATATTCTCGCCAGTGAAATATGGTGTACTTGGAAAGCAATGGAAGATGCCCCAGTGGGTATACAGAAACTCAGAGGAATGCTAGCATTTCTATTCTCTCTTTTTATATAAAGAAAGGGTTATTATTTTAGACATGGACCTGAGGAAGGGATACTTTTATTAAATACTAGTAAGTAAACCAGCATTAATTGGCTGACCACGTCACTGTGCCCAACTGTTGTGGGAAAGGCAATGCTGAGTGGCTGGTGATTTATCTGTTCCCTAGACCCACAATCACATGATTATGCAGGTGTGCTTAATTACATAATCTCCAACTGTAATGAACAGTTAAATGAGACTTTGTATCAGTGGGGGATTCAAATATTTAACAACCAGTTCTCTGCACTAATGATTTCTCCAACAACCAGTTCATCAAACCGCTCAAAAAATTAACAACCAGTTCTCCTGAACTGGTGTGAAACTGGCTGAATCCCACCACTAGCTTTGGATACACTTCAATTCAGAAAGGTTGAGAGAGAGAAAAGGATGGATATCTGAGAGACCTATGTATGTTCTTTGTGGTTCAAGTATTTTCCAGATCAGGATTGAAATAGATCCATACATTAATATGCCATTTAAACAAAGAGCTTGTTGTGAAACTCAGATGAATAAAAACACAGGAAGAATAGACCAATAAAACACCTTTATAAGTGACACATCAATTACTGAACAAATTAATTTATACTTCTATCCTCACAATTCTTGTACCTTTGAATTCCCCACAAATTTCCCTCAAAAGTGTTTTGAATTGATTCAGCTGTCTTTAGGCTGCTATTATTTATGAGAGAAAATAGCTCTCTTCATAGCAGAACTTGCTAAGCAATAAAATTACAGATATTCTTGTTAAGAATAGGAAATACCAACAGAGAAGACCTCAAAGAATAAAGTGAATTTATGTGGCACATCAACATTAGAAAGCACTAATGTGACTAAAATAACTATCCACATAAAATATATCTTGGTGAAGTATGGTTCTGTTCCTGATAGATATTTGCGAGTATAGAGCTACAGAATAATGGTCATTCTGGATTAATTAAGATAGTATGCATGGGATTTTCTTCTAGGATAGACACAAAAAACTATTTTAATCAAGAGAAGGAGGCAAGGAGTGGCAAAATGAATCAAATATTATTATGAATATTGATAAAACCAGAGGACAGAACCTACAATCCATTGAGTAATCAAGGATAAAATTTCTGGTAGCAAGAAGCTGAGTGGGGGGTGGTATTTGGGGATCGGAGGTTTTTCCAATGTACTTCACCAGGAAATATAGATGGCAGGCTTAAAAGCCAGGGCCTCCCTAAGAACATCCAGGTGCTCCAAATCCATTGGTGATATCCATTTTGCTCTCCAAATTCATGGTGACCTAAAGTCAACCCTAAGTGGATTTTCCCACTATGGATTTTCCCATGTATTTTACCAAGAAATAGAGATAAGCCAGGGACGAAAAGACAGCACCCTCCTAAGCATTCCTATGCATTCCAAATCATCTGTCGATACAATTTTCCAATTCATGGTACCCACAACTTAACCATAATATATTCCCACCAATGGGATTTTCCCATGCATTTTACAAGGATACATAGATAAGACACAGTCGGCAAGTCAACTCTCATTTAGAGAGCAAAATGGACATTGCCAAAGGATTCAGAGTACATGAATATGCTTAAGAGTGTGCTGACTTTTCGAGCCTGGCTTATCTAATTTTCCAGGTAAAATATATGAGAAAACCTCATTGGATGAAAACTCAGTTAGGGTTAGGGTTAGTTCACTATTCAGTTGGATAGGGCTAGGGTTAGGGTCACTATGAATTCAGATACAAAAATGGACATCACCAATGAAATAGGATTTGGACCACATCGATATACTTAGGAGGGGGCTAACCTTTGGAGCCAGGCTTATCTCCATTTCCTTGTAAAATAAATGGGAAATGCAATATGAGGAGAATCTAAATAGTTTTAGTGTTAGGTAAACTGCAGTCCGGATAGAAAAATTGACATTGCCAATGGATTCAAAGAGCATGGGTGTTCTTAAGAGGGTGCTGACTTTTCGAGCCTGCCTTATCTACAATTTGTGATAAAATGCATGGCAAAATACCATTTGGGAGGCAAATCCACCTTTGAGTACAGTTTAGGTTGCAATGATTCAGAAAAAAATGGACATTGCCAATGGATTGACAGCTCATGAGTACGCTTAGGAGAGTGCTGACTTTTTGAGCCTGCCTTATTTATGTTTCCAGATAAAATGCATGGGAAAATTCCATTGGGGGGGGGGGAACTACTAAGGGTTAGGCTTAGGTCACCATGCTGTCATATAGCAAAAGGAAATCTCCAATGGATTCAGAATGCATGGATATGCTTAGAATAACTTTTCGAGCCAGCCTTATCTATGTTTCCTGGTAAATACCTCGGAAAATCCCATGAGTCAAAAATCAACTTAGAGTTAGGTCACAATGTAGTCAGTAGGGTTTGGGTCAGGTCACCATGAATTCGGAGAGCAAATTGCCAATGCAATCAGCATGCATAGGTATCCTTAGAGAGGCACTGACTTTTGATCTTGCCTTATCTACATTTCCTGGTAAAATACATGGAAATATCCCATTGGGAAAAAATCCAGTTAAGGTTAGGTCACCATGGAGTCAGATAGAAAAATTGTCATCACCAATAGAATTGGTCTGCATAGCTATACTTAGGAAGGCACTGACTTTTTGACCTTGCCGTATCTGCATTTCTGGTAAAATACATGAAAATCCTATTGGGGAAAAAATTGACTGTCCTCACATAGCAAAATGGACATCACCAATGGATTTGGAGTCCATGGGTATACTTTGAAGGGCGCTGAATTTTGAGCCTGACTTATCTACATTTACTGGTAAAATACATGGAAACCCTAATCCTAAGTGGATGTTCCCTCAATGGGATTTTCACATGTATTTACCCAGAAACACAGGTAAGTCCGGCTCGAAAAGTCAGTGCCCCCATAAGCATACCCATGCACTGCAAAACCATTGGTGATGTCCATTTTGCTCTCTGACTGCATTTGGATTTGGATTTGGATTTAACTTTATTTGTATGCCGCCCTTTTCCCTGGGGGGACTCAGGGCGGCTCACAATTCAGGGGGAGGGAAGGACAAAACAAGTTATACACATGAAGACAATACATCGTTAAAAAGCACAACAGTCATACTATTCGGGTGGGGTTGAAGTCTTTAGCCCCAGGCCTATCGGGACAGCCAGGTTTTAAGGGCTACGCGGAAGGTCTGAAGGGTGGTGAGGGTACGAATCTCCATGGGGAGTTCGTTCCATAGGGTCGGAGCAGCCACCGAGAAGGCTCTCTTCCGGGTAGTTGCCAGTCGACATTGACCGGCTGATGGAATTGGAGGAGGCCTAATCTATGGGATCTTATTGGCCTAGTGGAGGTAATTGGTGACCTAACCAGTGGTGTGAGTCAGCCAGTTTGCACCTCTTCGGGAGAACCGGTTGTTAACTTTCTGAGCAGTTTGGTGATCTGGTTGTTGGAAGATATCATTAGAGCAAACAACTGGTTGTTAAATTATTTGAATTCCACCACTGGACCTAACCCTAAAAGGATTTTCACCCAATGGGATTTTCCCATGTATTTTACCAGGAAACGTGGATAAGGCAGGCTGGAAAAGTCAGTGTCCTCCTAAGCATACCTACACACTGCAAAAATGTCCATTTTTATCCAACTGCATGGTGACCTAACCCTAACCCTAAGTAGATTTTCCTTCAGTGGGATTTTCCCATGTATTTTAAGAGGAAACATATATAAAGGAGGCTCGAATAGTCAGCCTCTTCCTAAGTATAACCCTGTGCTCTGAATCTGTTAGCGATGACCGTTTGCTCTCTGAATGAATGTTGCCTTATTCCTAACCCTAGATGGTTTTTCCACCAATGGTATTTTCCCAGGTATTTTACTATGAAGTTTAGCTTGAAAAGTTAGTGCCCTCCTAATCATACCCATGCACTGCAAGTTCTTTGGTGAGTTTGCTATCTGAATTCATAGCGACCTAACCCTAACCTTAACTCTGACTGCATGATGACCTAACTTTAACCGTAATTGGGTTTTTCTCCCAATTGGATTTTCCCATGCAATGTATATAAAACAGGATGGACATGTCACCACCCTTCTAAGCATACCCATGTACTGAGAATCATTGGTGATGTCCATTTCGCTATCCAAATTCATGTTTACCTAATCCTAACTCAATCCCCCCCCCATGGGATTTTTCCTTGTATTTTAAAAGGAAATATAGATTAGACCGGTTTGTAATGTCTGGGTCCCACTAAGCATCCATATGCTCTGAAAACTGAGCTACGGCAATGGATTCTTTTCAAACCTGCATTATCTACATTTTCTGGTAAAATACATGGGAGATTCTCATTGGGGGAAAATCCACTTTGGGTTTATGTTACTATGAATTCGGAGAATAAAATGGACCTTGTCAATGGGTTGGATTTTCTAAGGTGAGCCCTGATTTATCGAGCCTGCCTTATCTACAATTCCTTGAAGAACAATGGCTGGTTGGGGAGAAAATATTGACTCTATTAATACTCTACACAGTGTTATGACAGGGTACAGAAGATAATGTGGTATGCTATAATTGTGTCTCTCTCTCTGAATCATACTGTGGCACTAATTATGTTCTGCTATGATACTGTTGATATGCCAGTAGCCTTAGCAGAAGGAAATGCTTTCAAATGCTTTGAAATGTAGAACTTCACTTCTTGTCCTACCCTCAGGAGCTTTGGAGAATAAGTTGATCCTATCCTCTCTGTGGCATCCCTTCACGTACTGAAAGACAGTTACCATATCATACCTAATTCTTTTCTTTGTTGGGCTAAACATACCTAGTTCCCTTACATGATTTATCCTGCAGACCCCTAATACTCATGTTTCCCTGAAAATAAAACCCAGTCTTATACTTTTTGAGGGTCCAAAATACACATTAGGGTTATTTTCAGGGAAACATGGGCAACACATGCAAGCCAAGAGATGGTGGGATGTATTGACACCCAATTTAATGGAGGAACGTGATTCTTATGCGTGGTGGCACCAGCAGCAGGCAGAGGCATGGGGGAGTAGTGCAGGTGATCCTTGTGTGCAGCAGCACTGGCAGCAGGCAGAGGCATGGGAGGAAGACAACCCTGATACACCATGCGGGCTTCTGTGCCGTCACAGCCATGGGCAAACCGAGAGATAGTGAGATGGATTGACACCAAATTTAATGGAGGCAATCGGGTGTCAATCCATCCCACCATCTCTCAACTTGCCTGTGGTTGTGACAGCGCAGAAGGCCACATATCATGCCAAGATTGCCTGCCCTCCCCCAATGCCTTTGCTTGCTGCTGCTGCACATCAGAATCACCTCCCTCCCTCCTACCCCAGTGCCTCTGCTTGGAGGTCCCAACCAGTGGTCTCAGAGCTGGGACTCACCTGTGCTGCACGGACTTTGGCTGTTGCTGTACACTGTCTACACTTGTGTGCTTGCCACCTCATGTGCTGGCCACACCCGCACCTCCCCTAGTGATGACAATCTTCACTAGGGCTTATTTTGGGGCTGGGACTAATACGAGGAACATGCTAAAATCAGGCTAGGTCTTATTTTCTAGTTAGATCTTATTTTGGGGGAAGCATGGTATATGTGGTCCTGGCAATTTAAACTCTTCTAGAGTGGAGCAGTGGTTTTTTTTTTTAAACCATTTGTTTGCCCATATTGGCCTACATTCATATTCTGGTTTGTCTGATATATTTTCTCAGTTTTTTTCTGAAGAACTTGTTTATCTGACTGTTACCTTGGTAGCAGTTCTTCCTGCTGTTCTTCAAGGCCATTCCCTATGTCGGTACAAAATCTCTTGCTATTAAAACTCTAAAATGGCAGAACTGAAATTGCTGGATTTTTATCATTGACCACATAACTCTGAAAGAGGTAGACATTTCATTTCTAATAAAATTAGACACTTCTGTTTCATTATATGATCCAAAAACACGTCGTTCAATGTTAGTCATTTGTTATTTACTACACTGTGACTATAGGTGAGAATAATGTTTGGCCGATTTACCAACCAGCTTTGTACATTCACCCATGAGCTTTTTAATTTTGTAATATGATTAGAAGCCTATACCAAATGGAGATCAGTAAAATACATTTAAAAATGGGGCCATCACAGACATCAACCTGCAATCCCTACATCATTAATTCATTGTTGAATGTGGACACCTAAGGTTTTACATATGAATATTCATTAATCCCTGGCATTTGTAAGTCTCTGGTATCATATTTTACATATTTAAAGCAAAATATTTAAAAGCAACACTTAAAATATTTAAAGCAAAGATTGTGGTATAAAGTACAAAGCAACTCGTAGATAAATATTTGATTCTTTTTCTCAACATTCATAACAAACTGTAGAGAGAAAACACATCAAAGATTGACTATTGGCATATTATACTATTTCCTAGGAGCAAATGTTAATCTAATAATCAAGGGAAATATGTTTATGTAAAATGGCATATATGAGATAAAGATACAGTTAGCATAAATATGCATCAAATTGACACAGCCAGAAATAAATCACAACAGTTAGAAAATGTATCAAAAAGTACATTAAGTACAATAAGTAACAATAAGTAAAAAGCCACTGACAAAAATGAAATAACTGAACACGTCCTTTATTTCTTGTCAGAACAGACGTCAGGGGATTTAAAATGCAAAGTAACATTCAAAATTGTAATATTTAGAGAGGGAAAATATACATTTCACACACACTATATTTTATGTTTCCTTAGTGATATGTTTAGAGCAGTGTTGCTCAACCTTGGCCCCTTTAAGAGGTGTGGACTTCAACTTGCAGAATTCTCCAATCAGCATGTGAGTTAAAGTCCACACCTCTTTAATGGGCCAAGGTTGAGAAACACTAGTTTAGAGAAAGCCCTTTACATATATAAAATTTATTTCCTACTTTTTCTATAAAACAGTTTTATATTTTACATAAACATTATATTTTACCCCCCACCCCAGAAGCCATTTCCTTTAAAGGAGGGAGATTGGCAGTTCAAGAATGTGAAAAATGAATAAAAAAATAAATGACTGAATTAAATGGGGCTGATGTTAGAATTGTAGTCCAACAGGGAGGAGCAGAGGTGGTATTCAGCAGATTCTGACTAGTTCTGGAGAACCGGTAGCGGAAATTTTGTTCGGAGAACTGGTAAATACCACCTCCGACTGGCCCCAACCCCATCTATTCTCTGTCTCCCAAGTCCCAGCTGATGGGGAGGGAATGGGGATTTTGCAGTAACTTTCCCCTGGAGTGAGGAGGGAATGAATATTTTACACTATCCTTCTCCTGCCATGCCCTCCAAGCCATACCACATCTACCAAGCCATGCCCACAAAAGCACTAGTAAATTTTTTTGAATCCCAACACCAGAAAGGAGCCAAGATAGTAGAATTGTAGCCCAATGGGGAGGAACTAATTGTGGCAGACAATTAAGATGGTTGCTGAACTCTAACTTATTTTCAACCAGTAATTTGAATCATAAATAAACAAACAAGTTGCCTTTACCCAAAACACTAAGCTATCACCTCCCTCCCCCCTCAAGCCTCCAAAGGTAATGAACCAAGCTTATGTTATATACAGACAGCCAATTAAACAAGTTCTGGGAATCCAAACATCCCATTTCCAGAGACAGTCAGTTTTGAGTAGTGGTTAAGGCAACGAGGTAGGAATTGGGAGAACATGATTTCTAGTTCTGCCTTAGTCATTCTTTCCAGCTTTAAGAAGCACTACCATTAAGAAGTGGTTATGGCAAACCACTTCCAAAATGTTACCAAAGAAACTGCAGAGACCCATTCAGACAATCATAAGGAGTAAACCCTGACTAAAAGGTGCATGATCACACATATTCTCACACATACACAAAAGTATCCCATTTCCAAATGTGACTGGTTAGATGTTCCTTAGAAGCCCTCAAAGAAGCATCTTAAAATCCTTCTCTTGTTGTCTATTACAAGCTCACTGAAAATAGAATTTTAATAACATACTTCCAATTGCTCGAATGCATGTAAAAATACAGCTGTTGGAACAACTACATATTCATAATTAAGGCAACCATAAGTGAAACTGGATTCTCCATTTAGGTTCCATTGAGTTTATATCCCAGATTCTAAATGGCCATTAAGATTAAGTTTCGAAACAGCTCTTATTCTGCTCACACAGAGTCCTTCAATGAATCTAGAAGTTAAAGTTGGTGCCCTATAATATCATTGGTTCCATGCAGAGTCCAAAATTTCTAGGCATATAGTATATTGCAGCTCTAGCACACTGAACACCCTTCACTATACATTATCCAAATGTATGTCTTATTGGTCTACTGGAATTGAATCTCTCATTTTACCAGAGAACTGAATTTAAATTTGCCTTCTTTTCTCTGTCATTTAGTTCAATCTGGTTTTTTTAAAAAAAAAAAATTATAAAAGGAGCAGGCAGAGAACGTATAATTCATTTATATTCTTTGGTCTACTATCCAAAACTGTTCTTAATTTTTACCTGCTCTAGTTAGTTGTATAACATCTCTTCAATCTAACATTCAATTCTATTATTTTGAAAAAGGTGAATTTTGATAGATTCTTATTTTAAAGCAAAATATTTTCCTATCATCACTGGAATATATTCAACAGTCAAAGTCCCAGGACTAAATACTATCTTGTCTGCTACCTAACTTTTGAAAATGAGAAGCCTGACTATAATAATAAGAAGCAAATTTAATGTAGTACAACATACCTGATTGCATATATAGGAATTGCTGCCCCACCATCTACAATACATAACAATATCCAAATGTCTTTTTAAGATAGATTAAACCAGTTATCTAAGACAAAGTTTAGCATTCCCACAGAAGGATCCACGATTACTGTAAATGATGGAAGATGTGGTCTTAAAAAGCACATTATATCTCTTTGCTAATTTATGGCTCATTTGTGAGTTGCATGAAATGTTGAATTTAAAAAATGTGTATATAATCCCAGATCAAGTAAAGAGATTATTGAAAGTCCAACCTAAATCATTTGCTTTCAGATTGCTGAATTGGGATCTATCTCAATAAAAATCCGTAATCACTACCATATATCTTGTTCTTAGAAAAGTGACATACTTAAGGGGATTAGGGAGATACACAGTAAATCTAGCTTTTTTCCCCTTGTGGATCTGGAAATGATGTATTCAAACAACATGTGGATAAATGGAAATGTCATGCCTTGGCTTCTCTGGAGAAAGCCACATGTTTCTGAGGTCAAGAGCCTTGCGAATCTCTTCTATTATGAGCTTGGAAGGTTTTCCTGATGATGTCTCACACCCAACCATGTGGTGGCATCGAAGATAAATTCACACTGCCTTGATCATGACATGATTTCCATATCATATTTATTCAGAATATGTTCGTTTTGATTTTCTCATCCCTGCGGGGTTAACCTGGTTTATGAAATTGTAATGCACACCATCCATATTCTTTTCCTGAAGCTATTGCATCCATCGCCCCCAGCTTCAGTTTCTTTCATGTGCTTTACACATCTTAAAGAAGACAGAAAGAGATAGACACACATGCATATGCACAATCTTTCCTGTTGGCTCAGGAAACAACTTTCTCTTTTCATACCAGAAGTTTTGATGTATCCAAGAAATCTTCAAAATACTCTGGGTTCTTATAGCTAGGCCTTTTAAAAAATTCTCTTCACAAGCATACAGAATTGAGCTGTAGCAGAGGACCAGAAGTTCTAATGGTAGAATGTGTCAAGATATGAATTTGTTTCAATTGCAATGGTGCTTTATTAAGGAAGCCTGCTGCCGAAGGGGATATCTTTATCTGCTAGTGATTGACTGCATTCCCATTTAGAATTTGCTATTATCCGATGAGATTGGAAGCAATGGATTTTCCACCTTTACTTATGTCAGTGGGGTTTCTGTTGTACCATTTCTATTTTGAAAGGCTCTATGGATTATTGAGCGATTTTTGTATCATATATTCCATTAGCTTAAAAATATTGCATTTTTAAAAAAACCACCATGTAAATTCTGTGAACAGGTACAGCAAAGTAATTCTCAGACTACCTTCTTTTGACTGATCTAGTTTTACTCTGCAAACAAAAGCATCTTAAAACTCCTGTCATATTTCTTCCAGCCCTCATTTCTTTCATCTTGATTAAAAAGTATAACCATAGGGTTGAAGCAGCTATAATGGAGTATTAGAAAGTCATAACACCTTATATATAGTGCAAGGGCTTGTATACTGTATGTTTAAAATAATAATAATCCTTCCTACAAATAAGTCTTCAGCTGCCAGAAAATTGCCAACCTCAATCTAACTAGCTATTATCTCCACAGAGAACAGTGCTTCCTATGATTTCAGAAAAAAAGTCTTTACTAGCCCTACATGGAAACAACGAAAATTTTAAGCTGGGATCTACTACATGCAAAACAGGTGCTCAAATATTGAACAATGACTGTTTCCCAATCCTAAATACTTGAGGAACTGACTTGTATACCCATTTCTAAACACATTAATATATGTGCAATGACAGTTGCTTGCTTGCTTAGCTTCCTTCCTTCCTCCCTTCCTCCCTTCCTTAGTTTATAGGCTGCTCCAATCTTCTGTCTCTGAGTGGCATATAAGTCTCTAATAAGTAATTGGGATTAACATGATGCAACCAATTAAAAAAAACAGCTACTGTAGAAACTACTCCTGTAGAACCAAGAGTCATGCCTAAAAACATTTACAGTCCTTATAATAGGTAAGAAAAACAGGCAAATGAACCTCAGAACTGCTGCAAATGGTCTGCTTGCTCCCTGAATAGATATCAATCAATGCTTGTTTCCGTTTTTAAATACGTAGTTGTAATTTTATTTAAGAATGTTAATATAGTTCATAAACTATTCTGGCAATTGAGAATCAAGAAATTGTAGTAAGGGGGGGGGTGTCTTGCTGTCGCAATGACAGAACATGCAATCTTGGAGCTCCAAGATTGTTGTCGATATCTCTGTTCCTGGACGGTCCTTTTGGACCTAAACTGTTCTGAAGGAATAGTGATAGAGAAGAGCGTGTCCTGCTGATCTCAGGGACATTGCAAAGCCCATGATTGATCCAGGAGAAAGCTCTTTTTGCCAGCTACAAGAAAAGCAGCAAAAATGGCTGAGAAGGTGGGGACAAGCATCTGAAACAGAAGCAGTGCAGGAGTGGTGTCAAAATGGTGAGAAATTTTTTTATTATTAGAGAAGGGAAAACCCCCAAAATTGGAATTTAAAATAAAATTGCAGAAGAAAATAAGTGGCGAATTAACCCTGGTCTAAGACTATCGTGTTATCTTTTCTACCTTAACTTTGTTTTCTATGGATGGACTTTTTACAAATGCCTCTTACCTTTAAGATGGACTGGTCTCTTTTTTTCCTTTTTCCTCTATACTTTTTCCATTTTTTGTATTCGTGGATTAATAGCGTCTTCTCTCGTAAGACTTGGATGGAGCGTAATTTTTAAACTTTTTTTTACCTCTCTCGGAACTTGGTGTTTACAGAGAGAGGCAGAAACAGATGGAAAAGAGGTAACACTGCCATCTAGTGGCTAGAGGCTTGGAAATATCTGAAAGCTATAAGCTTTGTTTACTGAAAGGCTCAGTGGAAAACTGAGCCTTTTGTTTATACAGGTGTTCCTTTGAAGGAAAGAGAAAGCTTTGATTTGAAAAACTTTACTGAATTTGTTTGACCTAAAAAGTCTCAGATATTTTGGCAGTGTTTATAACCTGGAAAATGGCACAACGTGAAGAAGAAAAGGCATTAACTTTGCAAATAATTTTCTTAGAAATTCAAAAAGTTTTAATAATTACAGAGAAAATTGAAAAGAGACTTGAAATTATAGATCAAAATACAGAAAGTACGGGGACAGTGATGAAGTTTGAGGACAGAGCTGAAAAAATAACAGACATATGAAAGTGTTAAGAAAATTGTTGACACTGACAGAAAACTGAGAGTGGAGGGAAATGACAAGTGTGAAATACGGAAAGGAGAAATCGATGAACTGGAACTTTATTTCAGATGTCAGAAAATAGATGAAGAAAGGAGAGAAAATTTGGCAGAAATAATGAGAGTAATCTTGGCAGAAGCACTAATGATAACAAAAGTCAATCTGATAAAAAGAGCAGATAAAGGGTTTGAAATTCTTATAAGACATGCAATGGACAACAACTTCTTAAGAGAAGTCCACATAAGACTTATCAAGAAAACACTTACAATACAGACTTTACAAATGGCAAGAGATATTGGACTACACTATCTCTGGAAGGATACAGGATGATGAAATGAAATGTCACAATAAATGTTAGTTAAATGTAGTTAAATTTTGAGTGCTATGTACAACATAATAATAATAGCTATAGCCAAATAAATGATTAATAATGATAACAAAGCATTTATATAATACTAGATTAATAATATGAAATTTTATACAATACTGTAAGTGAGGATTATGGAGATGATGTTGAAAAGCCTTTTTATAAAAGATAAACAATTTTATATAGAATAGAATATAAAGATGTAATATCATTGGATGATTTCAGGATGATGTAATAAAATGTCATAATATAAATTTACTTTAAATTTAATATGCCTTATGTTGAAAAGATGTAATAATAGCTAGGCTTAATGGATGTTTAATAATTATATCAATTTTTATACAAGTATATTAGATTGATGATACTAATAATGGAAAAAAACATGGAATTGAAAATTATTAGAGAATGTTATCAATGGTAAAAAGATAGAATGATGTCACAATAAATTTTAGTTAAATATAGTTAAACTTTGAGTACAATGTAATAATAGCTATAGTCCAGGGACGTGCAGTCAGGGAAGGCAGGGGAGGCGGGGCCTCACCAGTGTCATGAGGAAAAGAAAAATTAAAAGGAAAAAGGCTAAGGTAGTTGCTGCCAGACTCCAGAGTCACAGTGGATGACTCTGAGTCTGCTTAGTGCTAACTGCAGGGGGAGGTGAGAGAACTATGGGCCTCCTTTGCATAAGGAATTTTCCGCCTTTTAACCCTTGCTCAGAGTTAAGCAAGGGTTAGAAGGCGAAAAATTCCTTATGCAAAGGAGGCACGTGGTTGTCTGCCTCCTATCTGGCAGCAGCAACTCTTGCCTAAGTTGCCTTTTTATTTTTACATTTTTTTACATTTTCATCATGGCGGGCAGACAAGAGGAGAGTTGAAATCCTCTGTGACACAAAGGTATGTGGGTCAGACAGAGGGAGGAGGGGAATTCAAAATTATTGTAATTTAATTTGTAATTTTTTATTGTGAGTAATTTGTGTGTGTGTGTGTGTTTCTTTCTTCACTTCACTCAAACAAACTCTCTCTCAATTTGAGAGAGAGTTGGTTTGAGAAGAGAGGGGCAGCCCTCTCCCCCCCACTGGGACCCCCTCCTGCTCCCCTCTCCCTTTCCTCCTCCTCCTCTCCCCTTTCTTTGCCGGCTGCCGCCTTGCCCCCCCACCTCCTCCGTCCCCATCCGCTGCGGGTGTTCCCTCCCCGCAAGCCATTTCATGAACGGCCGCTAATGAGGAATCGGGCCCCTGCCAGCCACGGCATGATTCAACCTTTCTTTTTGAGGCGCCCTTCTCTGCCTCCCAACCACCCCCCAAAAAACCTCCCACTTCCAACCGGTTTTCCCCTTTCCACTTATTTTTTTTTTTAAATAAAGGATGGCATTGCCAAGTGGAGAGCGACGTGCCAGGGGGAAATGCCAGCCCAGCCGCCAGGGGGAAATGCCAGCCCAGCCGAGGCTTTAATGGGCTATGGAGGTGAAGGGGAATTAATTGGGATGGCTCTTGGTTGGCACCGAGGGTGCCCTGAGCGGGTTTCGTGGGGAGGGGGCATGGGGGGGTCTTTCCTGCAACTGGCTGATCCCTGAATGGAGGCGGCTGTTTTCCGGCTTCTTTATGGCTTTGTCAGCAGCGGGATCGCTTCGTGCAAGCGCGATTCATATGCAGATGGAGACGTGGGGAAGCAGGGAGGTTGGCAGGAGTTGAAGAAAAGAGAAGGAGGCCGGGGGGACGAGGCGGAGGAGCGCGGCAGCGGCAGGGATGTTCTCGCCACTGCCACGCTCTTGCCTCACCAACCGTAATCCTCACCACACATCACTGCTATAATCAAATAAATGATTAATAATGATAACAAAGCATTTACATATACTAGATTGAGAATATGAAATTTTATATAAACTGTAAGTGAGGTTCATGAAGATGATGTTGAAAAGCCTTTTTATAAAAGATAAACAATTCTATATAGAATAGAATATAAAGATGTAATATCATTGGATGATTTCAGGATGATGTAATAAAATGTTATAATATAAAGTTACTTCAAATTTAATGTGCCTTATGTTGAAAGGACATAATAATAGCTAAGCTTAATGGATGTTTAATAATTATAACAATTTGTATGCATGTATATTAGATTGATGATACTAGTAATGGGAAAAAACATGGAATTGGAAATTATTAGAGAATGTTATCAATGCTAAAATGATAGAATGACTTAGAATAGGAGGAAGTATAATAACAATGTATATAAAGATATCTTGATTGTCAATATGTGAATTTTGATAAAAATCAAGTGATGACTATGGAAAGGGCACAGAAAGACCTTGTAACCAATTGACACGCTCTGTGTAGTTGAAGAGGCTTTTATGTTATATGTACTGTGTGTTTATGTTTGCCTGAAAATAAAAATTTTATTTTTAAAAAAAGAAATTGTAGTAAGGGACACATCAACAAATAGGGTAAAGTTACGGCATCCAGCATGATCTTATAACTAAAATAGAAGGGAATATCTATCAGAAGACATATTTTTCAATTTGGTGAGGTATTTAATTTAAGATGAATGACTGAGATCCTGAAACAGGAATTAGCTGTCTTCATCCAGACATGTGTTTAAAACTCACCTGAGCTGCAAGACAAAAGACAAATTCCTGCTGTAAGAAACTTTCAGTCTAAAGTTTTCTAGTCAGAACTGAGGAATATAAAGGGGAGAAATGTAAGAATAATTGTTACTTTGAATGGCATGTAATTGCTTAGACTGAATTAAAATGTGTGAAAACATTCTCGAAAGGTTTCACAGGAAGGATATGAAATATGACTAAGAGACAATGTTAATCCTCCACTCTAATTGCAGAGGTGTTACAGTCTTCCTCATATAGACTAGCAGCATTATTCACAGCAATTAGTATAGTTGCCAAATAGTGTACAGAGATTCTAAATCAGTGTTTTTCAACCTTGACAACTTTAAGATGTGGGCACTTCGACTCCAGTAATCCCCCCCAATCAGCAAACTGGGGAATACATCTTAAAGTTGCTAACAGTGTGAAACAGTGCTGTAAATCAATGCAGACATTTTACACAAACTATATGGATGAACCTTTTAAGAAGTATTAGCCCTATAAGGTAGTTCAGTTAAGACACATAAACAGGAGTACTAGTTCAGAGGTGTCAAACTCGATTTCATTGAGGGTTGCATCAGTGGGGGTGGGGTGGGGGTGGCCAGGTTGGGGATGGCCATCTTGACATCACTTGTGTCGGGGGCGCCTGTGGTTGCCCAAGTGCTTTGCCAGCGAAAATGGGCTCCTGAGCTCCATTTTCAGTCACAATGGCCTCCTGCAGCCTGCCAGCAAAAATGGAGCTGAGGGGGGCCATATGCAGGGCCCCATTATCAGTTGCAACGCCTCCTGCAGCCATCTGCCAGCACCCACCCTCCCAGCTCCATTTTTGCTGCCAGAGGCACCGCGGGCCAGTCCTTCACTGTTTTCAGGGCAGCCCCGTGGGCCAGATCTAAGCACCCCGAGGGCCGGATATGGCCCCGGGCCTTAAGTTTGACACCCCTATACTAGTTCTATCTTGATTACGATACATTAATAGGATCTTACAGGACGAGAACTATTTCTCCCTTCCTTTCTTTTTACTGTCTGCAAAATAGGGAGGGTCCTTTTTGAAATATTTCAAATGCCTTCCCTCCTTCTGTGGGTAGAGAGATTTTTTTACCTGCTAGTTCTCCTGTCTGTGGCTTTTCCTCCTGCCTCTCAAGATCATTCCACATGCCATTACAGCTAGGCTGTTATGACCCCTGAAGTTAGCAATTAGACCCTGTCTGAGTAATTGGATTACATAATTGCATTATGACTTTAACTTTGTTAGCCACTCACAATTCCATTGGTTGCATGGGTAGGTGTATGAATCTGTTAACTAAATAAAAATTGAAATATACTTAACTATACTATTCAGTTGTGGAAGAATCTGTATCCACTGATGTTTTAAAAACATATTCTTTGCAGTAAAGTCTTAGTTCTTACTGCAGCTCCTGAAGTAATCAATAATTATGTCAGTTTTGTCCTGTTAGATAAGGTAATTTAGCAAATGGAAACTGCGTGTGCTTTGACAGCAACATAAATAATTTTAAAAAGCCCTCCTGGATCAAGCTGAGGGTTCATTTAGCCCTGCATTCTCTTTTTAATAGGGTCTAGCCAGATATTATTTAGAAGGTTATAAAAAGAGGATACAGCAGTATCTCTTACTTTATACGAGATGGTATTTAGGAGTCAATTGCCTCTGATTCTGGAACATCCATTTCACTATCAGGGCTAATAGCTGCTGAGCATTATCCCCTATTTGTCTATTACTGTTTAGAAGACATATAACCAATAAAATCAGCATCACATTAGTAACAGAAGGATAGATGAATGGATGGATGGATGGATGGATGGATGGATGGATGGATGGATGGATGGATAGATAGATAGATAGATAGATAGATAGATAGATAGATAGATAGAAAGATAGATAAGCAGGTAAGCTGGTATTAGTAACTGTTAGTAATATACAGGTAGCTTTGTGACAACCTGGCAATTCTGCCAGGTATAAATAATATATAACCATTCCTCTCCTTATCACACAATACTTTTCTTTCATGTGGTACAGGGGGAATGAATGATGAGTGTGATTTTAAAAAATATGAATTAGGATATATAAGCAGAAATATATACTATGGGTAGTTGGAAGAATTAGTGTGCTATAACTAGCAATCCTCCCATGATTTGGGGAACATTTTAAATATATTTCCAATGGTGTAGTGGTGTGCCATTTGATGTATAATTAAAATATCCCTTGAAGTCCTATTGACCAATTTTCTCATAGTGCCCAAGCCATTTGAGAGGGGTTGAAAACAAGTGCCTAGTTATGTGCTGGTGCCCTGCTGGACACTACATCTAATTATGAGATAAGCAGTTCTACCGTGGAAACAGGAGGACTCTTCAATACAGAAAACTGACCATTGAGGAAAGTTTTGGCATTTGGAGAACTGACAGCAAGAAGACTTACTTCTTTCCTCTTTTTCATTGTTTCTGCTACTTATGGAAGGAGGAAGGAGAGGAGTGGAGAGTCAGAGTAGGGAATGGTTCCTTTGTTGCAAGCTTTCCAATCCATTCAGAGAATTTACAGCAAAAGACCTGCTTCCTAACCCTTTTCCTACCCTGGGATGCAGTCATCAGATGTAACCATCAGAAAGGGAACAAAAATTGTGAGCACGGATCTCATAAAACAGGAAGAGAACACCAGCTGAGGTGCTCCTTGGAAGAGGAAGTGATGGCAGCATTAAGATGCTAACACAAGGCGCAGGTGTTGGGCCCAGGTATACAAACTCAGGGAGTTTCTGAGAGAAGAGGTTGCAGACCTATCTTATGGACCAGGGATGGGTTTCAATTTTTTTACTACCTATTCTATTGGCATGGCTTATTTTGTGGGTGTGGCTTGGTGGTCATGTGACCGAGTGGGCGTGACTAACTTGTAAAAATGTGGTGAAACTCACTTAACAATGCTCTTGCTTAGCAATCAAAATGTTGGCTGAGAACTGTGGCATTTGAAGTATGTAAATCTTAAAGCTGTCAAGTACAAAGACCCCTGCACCCCTAACCCTTTAGAAAAAAACCCAGGGGTGTTCAAACTTGATAGCTTTAAGACTTGTGGACTTCAACTCCCAGAATTCCTCCTCCAATCATGTTGGCTGTGGAACTCTGGCATTTGAAGTGTGCACGTCTTAAAGCTGTCAAGTTACAAGACCCTTGCACCCCTAACTCTTTACACAACCCCCCCCAAAAAAAAAAACCTAAAACTTTATTTTTAAAGCATTTTGCACCTGGGGAAATTCGGAACAAGGCACACCAGCCACACACCACATCCACTGACTTTGAAGTCTTTCTCTCACACTGCCAAACCCCCTTGCCACTCTTCACCTGCAGCCGCCCGGCAATGGCAAGGAGTGGCTGCCAGTGATGATCTCAGCATTGGCAAAAGCTCACCACCAAGCCAGATTCACCAAAAGTGGTGCCCGAAGCAACAGTACATGCTCGGGGAAGGGAGAGCCAGAACTGAATGCCCAGGATTGTGTTTCAGCCCCTGCCACCACTTCTGCTGCTGCTGCAGCCACCAGAGACACTTTCCTTGCCGTCACGTTGTTTCGGGCCGAGAAGCGATGCCTCTGAGGGGCTGTCCCCGGATAGCACCTGAGGCCGCCTTGCCATGGCTATTGGAGGAAGGAGGCAGGGATGCTGCCTGGCGCTTGCCCCCTCACCACTTTCCCAGCCAGCTACCCAGCTAAGCAGTGCATGTGGGGCTGCAGCCAGCAGTGGCGAGCGTTAAGGGAAGCAAGCGCCAGCTAGCATCCCTGCCTCCTTCCTCCGTGAGCGTGGCCGGGGAGAAATCAGGAGGACAGAGGGAGAAGAAGGCCATCCCTAGCAGAAGCTCGGCTTTCTCCTCCCTCTCTCCCCCTGATTTCTCCCCACGGCAAGCTAGGTGGCTCTCAAAGAGAACAAAGCCCGGGCGCTTCTTCCAGCAGCTGAGGCCTCTGCTCCTCTTCCTTCCTTGGCTGTTTCTTTCTTTTGCTGGTATGGGGGCATGGCCAGGCCACCATTGCTACCAATCCTATCTGGTACAACAGATTTTCACTACCTCTCCTGGCGTACCGTACCATACCAGGAGGAATACACCTCTGTTATGGAACCAATCATTCAGCTACAATTAAAAGTTAATACAAATTGGTTACAGTACAGATGAAAATATTTCATTGCTATTTACCATTTAATTCTTAATTTTATGCTAGTCTTATCAAATATTTACAGCATAAATCTTCTAAGTTCATCTGTTGATAGATGTGCATTGGAGAACTTGAATGACATGCCGTTTGGGGTCTAGTCAAAGCAGTGAATTTGGGGAAAAGGGCAATAGATATTACTTTGATAGTATTGTAAATTATTTATATGGATGATGGAATTTAATGTGAGTCCACTAATAGCTAGTATGCAAGCAAAGTACTGAAAGAACAAAAGTATTTTTCTAGCATTTAAAGAATTTGTGACATTTGATGTAGAGCATAAAACAGTAAAAAAAGAGAAGATTTTGTTAGGTATTGCCTGTCTTAGGAACATTGGAAAGCTGTAAATAATTTAAACGACAAGCTTGTGAGGAATTTGAAGTACAAGACAATGAAATGATCAGATCAAACTGAAAAGTTTCAAATAATATAGCTGAGCTGAAAAAAGCAGCCTGAAGATTATTGGCACAGTTGTAGTGTCACAAATTTGATTCCCAGTTTTCACAGACAATTTGTACTTCTCAAATCTTTTTGTCTCAAATTAGTACATAAGTGTTCATGCTCTTTCTTCAACAGTGAACCTCAGCTCCATTTATCTGGAGAAAGAACTTGCTTTTCAGCTGTTTCTGTTATACCACAACCGCTTTCCAAAATCAGATGTTCAGTAATATAAAATACTGCATTCTGAGGTTCCCGCATCACTTGTCCTTCAATCAGTAATTCCTCCATTCAATCCATTTATTCTTGTTATTATGTGGTTGTATAACTCTTTAGGAAACTTAAAACTGGCTGAGTTCATTTACTATAAAGGCTCAGCCTTCTCATTTCTCATTCATCATATAAGAGAACTATGTTTCTGATATATGTCAGTTCCTTAGTGTATCTTGTGATGGAGTGCACTAGATTGCTCTGCCATTTCTGCCTATTGTTTTTCTGTAATGCTAAAATTAAAGATTTTCTCTCTCCCTTCATTGTTAAATCAGAGCCAGCCAGCCATTGTCTATCACCCTTCCTCTTTTAATTGCCCATTTCAATTCTTTTTTCTTTTCTCCTGTTTTTCTTTTGATTGATGCAGGAGGGGGTGCACAGGTAAACACACCAGTGGCTGGCCAGGTTAGGTGGTCTTAATAGAATGGACCTTATAAACTTATATTAGCTTGGCTTTTCATTCTAGTGCCCTGGAGTTCCAACTTTGACTTTTAGCTTGAGTGAACTTTCTCTCCAACTTCCTCATAAGTATTAAAAATAGTGCTTAACAGTGTGGCAAGACCCTGTAAAGGAGGGGCACAGGAAGCCAGGCATGGGTGAGAGATAGAACAGAGGTGAAACAGCTAACATTCCAAAATGAACTTCTCCTTTTCGAAATGTCATGCTTGTCTCGTGTATGGAAACGCCTTGAGAATGCACAGTGTGGAACACGGCATAAAAGTAGCATCCTGGGCAGAGCCCAGGCAGTTCAGATTTTGGTGTGTGAACACGCTGAACTCGACTCATCAAATAAACCTGTTTCTCTCGCACCTTCGTGGTCTCGAGTCCTGGTCTTTCGTAAGTAGATTGCAAACCTCAATCTGCTCCAACATGATGAGTAGAGTTGAATACTTCTTGTCTAAATTTTCTGTAAGATTCCCACTCCCCTGTTAACATAATAGCAATAGCACTTAGAGTTTAAGTGCTTTACAGCCTTCTCTAAGCAGTTTTACAGAAACAGCATATTGCCCCCAACAATTTGGGTCCTCATTTTACCCACCTCAGAAGGATGGAAGGCTGAGTCAATCTTGAGCCTGGTGAAATTTGAACTGGCAAGTTGCAGACAGCTGGCAGCCAGCAGAAGTAGCCTCCAGAGTACTGCATGCTAACCACTGCACCACCAGTCCTTTGACTCTTTCCAGCTTGGTACTGATTATCCAAAGTTATTATCTGACTACCTTTCTTCTTGAATTGTAAGTCAAAATGTCACATATGTAGATATCAAGGCTATGTAAAATGATGACACTTTACTTCACAAAGTTCCTGACTCTAGCTCCTGGAGCAATCAATTTGAACGTGATAACTTGATGCCGAAAAGTCAGGAATTTTGCATGAGTCTTTTTCAATTCTTGAAAAATTATTTCTCTGAAATAATTATGGCAGGCTGTTTCATGTGGGAATGTCTTCTGCACATGTGCATGGAGAAGCAGAAGACCATCAAATGCTCATTAAGCAGTTGATCCATTTGCTTGAGACACCTCAGAAATGGTCTAAATTCATGCTAGTTTGGTTTGTGGAACTCCATCCAAGGGACACTTCATCAAAGCTTTGGTTGAAACAAATATAGGTTCACACAGGCCTAATAAACATGATTTATAAGCTAACTTACCTAGCAGCCATGATGTAAGAAGCACAAGGTTTTTATTTTTATTTTTTTTTAAAAAAATAGTAACTGGTTTATGGTCCCCAACTGGTCTGCAGCCCATTGGGAACTAGATCATGCAAACAAACATGTGAAGCTCCATTTGTGCAAGTGGCGTGCATGAAACTATTCCCTCCCCTTACCACCATTGCCACTGCCAATCTGCAAAGCTGGAAATGTTGGGGACTACTGATGTACAAAAAAGAAGATGTAGTGGCAAAAAGTCATGAGAAGGACCAAAGTAGATTATTACACTCAATAGGCTAGAGCAGTAAGTAATCTTTTATCTTCTATTGGGAAATTGAGATGGCAATGGAACAATTCTATTTGTTTGGCATCTGTATAGATTATCAGTGATGGTGATTAAAGAAGCCAGGACAGAATATTACCATTAGGTGTTAGATTTTCAAAAGCTCAGTTGAAATATCACCACCTGCAACTTCATCATTTTTTATTTGGAAAATCATCTTAAGGATCTCTGAAGTAGTGACAGGTCAGTCATGGAAAGAGTCACTAATGAATGAAAAATTCTGACTTTAAGCAAGCTAGACACCATTTTGTATACTATACAAAACTGATAGCTTAGCAGAGTCAATAAGATATTTCAATCATAGAATAAGACAGTATAGAATACGCTTCTTCATTTCTAATCAAGGCATTTCCCAACATCATCTGGTTGAAAAATACTCTAGTCATTTTTGAGGAACATGTTGTGTCATCTTTGCCAATCTAAATGTGGCTTTTAGGTTCATCCTTTGTGAGCAAATTTGATAAAAATTAATCCCGTCCTCTACTGATTATAAAATTTTGCAGCTAAATTATAATGCTTCATGAAGCTGAAATGCAGTGGCATCCTAATAATGTTGATCTCTGAACAAAAGCAAATCAAGCAAGAGTTATTCCTGGCTCTTTTTTAATTTATTTTTTTATGTTAAAAGTTGCACTGGTCATCTTCAAATCATCCTTCCTTGCTAAATAATGTAATAATTTCTATGTACAATACCTTCATGTTGAAGAAGAAATTTATTGGATGAGAAGCGAAACATCTTCAAAGAAAAAACAGAAAGTCCATTTGCCTCTTCAAAAAGCATCTTTGGGACTCCTTCATGTTGATGACCCTGCTATTTTTTCTGTGATTCAAATTGGCTTCCATTGTAGGCTTTTGATATTAGCCAAATGTTACCAAATTGAGGGCTTGGAAATAAACTATTCTAAAACAAAGCTGTTTCATCGAGATACATTGCCATAAAGTGTGGAAATTAACAGTTTTTCTAGAGAGCAAGTAAAAACTTTTAAACATTTCGTTATCTATTTTCAGTCTTCTACTTCCAGGTCATATCAAATTCAAGAGATCTGAAAGACTCTGGCACAATTATTAGACCCCACAATTAATTAATTATTGCTAGGTGCACTAGGAATGCATCACTCTCTGTGGCTATTAAAAGTCTTTAGTACTAAGATGCTAATCTTATTGTTGTTGAGTATCCAGTTTTGTGCTTATTAATATTTTGAAATTCAGTCTAAATTCAACAGAACCTTATTTTGACTCTCCCATTTCATGCTGAGTGCCCTTCTATAGTCAAAACTTAAACGCCCTTATTTAGCAGTCCAAATGAAAACCTGCCACTTGAAATATTGGGTGAGTCATATTCTGAGATGAACCACTGACTTTAGTCCATTTCTTCTTGAAAAAAAATCATACCCAGCAATTTTCTTCCTGCAGCTTCTAAAGTTCCTTGGAATTGATAAAGCGATGCCGCAGTTAATCAGAGAATCCTTGATTTGAATATATAGGGCTAAAATTTCATCGTTATCTCAAGGACTTCTTTAATGGCCCTTCTGTGTTCCTAGCTGTCTTTATAGGATTACTTCTGCTACATATAGAGGAGCACTTATGTTACCTAGGTTTAATACTTTATCTTCTACGTTAATGGAAGGGAAGATACATAACATTCTTTGTGTGGAAAATCTCTGTATCTTTGCCAATATGACAAAAGATTCAGTAACACATGACTTGCTTCATTATGTCCTTTATTGTATGTGATCTGCAGGAGTCACATCTTTTTGTTATTTATTGTGAGAGTTGGGCTAAAACCCAACTCTCACAATAAAACACTTTTTACTTGCTGATATTTTGTTGGACATTTTTAGGAAGGTAGTGAAGTTTCACTGTCAGAAGGCTTTGGTGGGAATCAGTGGTTGGTTCAGCCAAACTGGTAGTGGTATGGCAGCCTGGGTCGCTGGAACTGGCAGCGACCCAGGCCTGCCATGCCCCTGAACCAGTTCCCTGGTGTCTTTTGCCGTCACCAGCACGTTTCTAAACATGCAGAACAGTTTTCAGTCAATTGTGCATGCACAGCAATGCACGGTGGATGCATGAATGAGCGAAGGGAGTAGTGTGCACACAAAATGCCCTCTCAGCGAACTGGTAGTAAAACGGTTAGGAACCCACCACTGGTGGGAATGTTGATTCTCCCCCATCCCAATTTTGGGGAGGGGGAGAACCAACCAAGGTTTTGGTGATAAATTAATAAAAGGCCAACAAGATGATGTAAATTATATATATTGTTATACATTTTTCCAATTAGGACTACTGTTTTTCAAGTTAGTTAGTCCTGATTTACAGTGAGCAGTGATGTGACTCATATAAATTTCCTACAGTGCTCTCTGATATCTTCCGTTGTCTCACTTGGTCTTTTCATAACTACCTGGTCTGACAAGTAACAACAATTTCTTTCGCTGCCTTGCATGCATCACTCCTCTTTAAATGACAGTGCTGGTTTCCAGACTACTGGTCCTAACAGTTTCATTGCTCCCACCTTCAAAGCTTTACCTGATATTGCTGTGTTCTTATTGACATAATTCTCCTAGTACATGTTTATCCTTTCAACTCCATCACTCTCAATTTTGAATATGTCTTTCCATGAAAAAAAAAATCTGCTTTTTATTCTTTTTTTGTACTCTATACTTGGAACTGCCTGTTTTCAGAGTAACTACATAGAACCAACAAATTTGCTTTCTGCATATCCTCCATTTTGCTGTCTTTTTCCATTAAATATTTGACACAGATCCCCTAATTTCCATGCACAACAATAGCACACATTGCAATTATGAAGCTTGTATTTTAGAAGCTGCTTCTGTTCCTGTCAATGCATGCCCAAACATGCAAAAATACTTCACTTTTTGTCAAGGTGGAGCAACATAACATATATGTGGGGAGACATGAAACCTATTCTGAAACAAAAGTCTGTAGAGATTCTTTGTCATTCAGGTCATGGTTGTCCCAAAGGTGCTTTTTCAGAAGGCAAGTGGACTTTCTTGTTTTTCCTTTGAAGACGTTTCACTTCTCATCCAAGAAGCTTCTTCAGGTCTGGCAGGATAGTGGGGAATGGAAGGATTTATATTCCTTGCAGACAGCTGGTCATTTGCACCCTTTTAGAGGATCATTGAAGGACTTGGAGGTTTATCTGTGTCCTCGGGGTCACCTGAATAGTGCTCCCGTAGTCTGCATTTTTTCCTCTCTAAATCCATTTCTACTTCCTCACCATTCAAAGGGTGTTCATCCCAAATTGTATAGCTAAATGTCTGTAGAGATTCTCAGTCATCCAGGTCATAGTTGTCCCAAAGGTGCTTTTTCAGGATGCAACCTTCTCACTGCAATTGGAAAGTTTTTTTTAATGAATCCAACACAAACGTATCTGATATTGAAATGTTCAAAAACACAGAAGTGAATTTTACATTTCTTCATTGTATATGATATTTAGGGACTATTTCTTCTAATGCTCAATATCTTGTGACTATCTTCTCAACATGGCATTCTAAATTTTATTTAACTAATGAATCAATAGTTCCAATAGTGATGATACAGCCCATGTCTTCACAGCACTATATTAGGCTGCCACTAAATTAGAGAGTGGCCTTCTTGATCTTCTTTTTACAATGAGGTTATTACATTATTTCAATAAATGTAAGAGCAAGAAATACAGGTTTTTAAAAATTTATTCATCATATTTATATGATGTACAAAACATGAATATTTTCCTCATTAATGAAAAAGAAACACATTCCAACTGAAAAATATATTTGAGAACTTTGATGCAGAGATAATAAATTGTTGTAAATTCTAGTTATTTCAGTTACATTTACCCGCCAATCAGAACTGCATGCCAATCTCCTCATAAGGTGACTGAGTGAATCAAATAATATTTATAATAGCAAAATGCAATATGAAATTGCATAACAAGAAGAAATTACATTAAAACATAAGAGAAGTTAAATTAGAAATATTGCCTAAATATTTCAGTAAAATAACATATTCAGAAACATTAGGTGATCTTTTTGTGACTTGGTTTTTGCAGAGACCTGGTGGGAGAAGACATGACAAGAATACACTTTCAGAAAAACATGATCAACAGTGCAGGGAGAAAAAAACACCTTAGGGCAAAAGACAATGCAAAATAAAGAAGAGATATCTTATATTTGTAGTCTAACTTCTAATATAAGAACACAGAGAATCATTTAGTCATTAATCTAATTGGTGATGTATACAGGGGTGGGCTTCAAAAATTTCAGTAACGTGTTCTCTGCCCGGTTGCTGGGTGGGTGTGGCCATGGTGGGTGTGGCCTAGTCACCTCCTGCAACATAGCCATGGGGGTGGGATTTTCACCTTCCTCAGGCTCCAAAGGCTTTCCTCAAGCCTCTGGGAAGGCAAAAACTGCCTCTCCTGAGCTCCGGAGGCCCTCTGAACTTTCTGGAAGGCCTGTTTTTACCCCACCCTGATGCCTCCAGGTGGGCCCTGCACTTACCTTGCATCCAAAATGGGTCGTGTGTACGGGCTCTGGGAAGTCAGGGGGGGGGGGGAAGGGAGGTGGGGTGTTAGGGGGGAGGGTGGGGGAGGGGGGATATATACTATGTGTTAGATTTCAATGTAATGCGATTTCACATGTATACTGTTTTTCTTTAATTTCTCTGTAAAAATAGGACAAGCTGAATACATTCACATATAGTAGAAATACACAAAGGGGAGGAGGAGTGGGATAGAAGAAAGAGGGGTAGAAAGGGCGGGAGAGAGGATGGGAGGGAGGGTGAGAAGGAAGGGAGCGAGTGGAGTGGGAGAGAGGAGTGGTAGAAGGGGAGGGAAAGTAGGGTAGAGGGGAATGATAGAGGGAAGATAGTAAGTTGGAGGGGGGGCGGAAGAAAGAGGTGTATGGAGAGTGTAAGAGGTATATTGGGTTTCTATTTGAGTTTGAGTTTGAGTTTCATTTTATTTATATTTCTGGGGGTATTGTTGACAAGAGGAATTGCTGTGATTATTGTTTAATGTTGTATGGCCCCGGTTATGTACAGTATATATGTGACTGTATCAAAATGAAAAATGGAAAATAAAAACATTTTAACAGGGAAAAAAAAGCAGAAAAAAAATAAAGAAAAAAAATGGGTCGTGTGGAGACTCCTGGGAGGGCCAGGGTGCAGTGGGCAGGGTCAGCCAGGGGTGGGATTTGGAGGTTCTCCAAACTGGCCATAACGTTAGCTATGGGTTCTCCCGAACCAGGCAAACCCGTAGCAGCCGACCCCTGGATGTATATGAGAACCAAAGAGAGTTTACTGAAAGTACCACTGAAAGCCATAAACACGTTGATGAGAGAAAAATGGAAAGGCTGATCACTGAACATTAGTTAAAAGAAATAATTAGTTCTTAGCTAAATGGCTAAGATCTTCAGTAACATAGAATGAGTTGGGCTTAATATTTTAACGCTTTTTAAATTTGGGGCAGGTTACATAAAAGATCCATTTTGCTCCATAAATCACCCATAAAATAGCTATCTTTAGGGGATTTTTCAAGATTTAAATACCTGTTTTGCCTTTTAAATATCCCAACATGCATAAAATGACTTCAAGAATATTGCCTACTCTGGAGAGGTTTTAGATGCAAATAAGATGCAGGGAGTTACATTTAGCCTGGTGTTTGTGTGTGTGTGTGTGTGTCTGTGTGTGTCTGTGTGTGTCTGTGTCTCTGTGTGTGTGTTAGATTTGCTTCTTACTGAGCCACATGGTTTTCATTGGTAAATAGGAAGAAAGCCATGGAGGAAGTTCAAAGATTACATACTCCTGATATATACTTAAAAAGATTAGGTTCTTCCCTTCATCTCTAGTAATAATTTCTCATATTTTGTTGCTTGCAAGACCTTGTGCATTTCTTGTAAGATGTTATTAATTAATTCCAGTGCTAAGCAGAAGGGCAAAAGCGAAAGCAATATTTCTGGGATTTTCACCAGCAATAAAAAAAAAAATCAGCATCTATTGCTGGTATTCAAGTGAAGTATGTAAAAGACATGAAAAATATATTAGAAATGCAAACGTAGAGCCTGAGGCCTAAGAGATAGCAAGTTAACGTAAAAAGGTAAGGTGGATTAGAAAGAGACAAAATAGATATTTGGCTGAAGGGAGGGGATATAAAAAGAGCTGTGAACAGGCAGGAAGACTGAACTGAGAAGAAGAAAGGGATTCCTGAACATTTATATAAGACCAGGGAACGTCAGAGGAAAATGATTGACAGGGAGGAAAGGATCAGATCATGTTTCTATGGAGTGAAAAGAAACATTAAAAAGGCAGGATCAAAACAGTAAAGTAAAACATAGACCCTACTGCATCTCTATGTTATAAGGACATAAAATTGGGGAGCATATATTGGGAACCCCCAAAGTTGGATATAAGATGGTGGCTATATAAATATGTAGAATATTTAGATTAAATATTTTAAACAAACAAACATCAGATTGTACGAGATGTTCAGTTCCTAATTTTTCTTATGCTTTTTGAGGTATGTGGGTGTGGGTGTGTACTAAAAGTGAATATAGTTTTACAGTTATTTTATCCTCTACCCTCAATTCTACATTATTATGAGTTTTAGGTTTTTTGTTTAATTTCTCTTCCACACAATATAGGTAGTCCTTGACTTACATTTGAAGTTACAACAGCACTGAAAAAAGTAACTTATGACCATTTTTTATACTTATGACCATTGCAAGATCCCCATGGTCACATGAGCAAAATTCTGTTGCTTGGCAACTGATTCATATTTATGACGGTTGCAGTATCCCAGGGTGATGGGAATTTCTCTTCCATGCAATATAGGTAGTCCTTGACTTACATTTGAAGTTACAACAGCACTGAAAAAGTAACTTATGACCATTTTTTACACTTATGACCATTGCAAGATCCCCATGGTCACATGAGCAAAATTCTGTTGCTTGGAAACTGACTCATATTTATGACGGTTGCAGTATCCCAGGGTGATGGGATTGCCTTTTATGACTTTCTGACAAGCCAAGTCAATGGGGAAGCCAGATTCACTTAACATGCTTGTTGTTAACAACTACAGTGATTCACGTAACAAATGTGGCAAGAAAGGTCATAAAATGGGGCAAAATTCACTTTAAAATGTCTCATTTAGCAACACAAATTTTGGGCTCAATCGTAGTCGCAATTTGAGGACCGCCTGGAATAGGGTGAGCTAGTAGAAGGATCTTAAGGTGGAGATTCAGGGATTGTCAAAAAGTGATTTATGCTTCTGGCATATTTTTGGTAAAGGTTTACTATAAAGGTTTGTGAAACAGAATGTCACCTGAAATAAGGAAAGGCTCTGTGAGCTGCACTCAATTTCTCAGTGATTCATGCACAGGTCTGTAGGTTTTTTTTTTGGGGGGGGGGGGTAACAGCACACAAGCAACATGCACTTATCTTCTAAATTTTGTCTTCAATGTTCCCATTTAGCCTGCAGCCTTAGTACTGTGTTTCCCTGAAAATAAGTCTGTGTCTTATATTAATTTTACTCCAAAAGACACATTAGGGCTTATTTTCCAGTTACAGTAGGTCTTATTTTTGGAGAAATATGGTGCTAATGCACTCCTCTGGCTGATGATCTTAACTGGGACTTATTTTTGGAGTGGGGCTTATATTACAAGCATCCTAAAAAATCATGCTAGAGCTTATTTTCTGGTTGGGTCTTATTTTCAGGGAAACACAGTATTTCTTCATGGTTCCCCATCCAAGTAATAACCAAGTCCATGCTTGCTTAGGATTTTTTTTCAGGCAAGGTTGGCTAGATGCTGATAAGGGCTAGAATATCCATTAACACTTTTCTTCCTGATGATTATAACAAAAGAAAGTCCAACCCAATACATGCATAATAACTAAGATTTCATTTTCTATATATTGAACAAATGGTTTTTCCTCCCACACAGCAGGTTTTCTTGGAAAAAATAAATGTCTAAAAATAATCCCTTATTTTTAAAAAATAGTGACTTTTTATGTTTAACCCATTAATAAGTAACTTTTTTACATGCTTCTGTGTTGTTTCAGTGAATCAAATGTAAGCAGCATTCCAAATATTCTCTGTCTGTCTGTCTGTCTGTCTGTCTGTCTGTCTGTCGTCTGTGTCTGAGTGTCTGTCTGTCTGTCTCTCTCTCTCTCTCTCTGTCTCTCTTTCTCTCACTCATAGACACACAAAATAAGCTCAAACATAATCTTATTTTCCCAGTTGCAACCTGTGGAGAAAACAGTCAACAGTAAACCAGCTTCAGAAATCCTTGGAGATGGGTTGGGTTGGATTGAACTATGTATTTGATGGATTTACCCAGTTGGATTAAGACAGAAAGTGATGTAATTTGTTGTTAAACATATTTGAAAGAGAAAGACGTTTGCTTGAAATCTGGATACTTGCTAGCGGAAGCTGAAGGGGGCATTAATCAAAAGACTTTTTTAGGGAGGTTTGTGAAGTTTGTGGAATAGAGGCCATCATATGTATCTAGAAGATAGCTGTCAACAGACAGGGTGTTCCAATTTGCAAAAACATTTAATGAGCAAGTGCTATGGAGATATCTTCAATGGAGGCCTACATTATTTGTGAGTGAGAAACAGATGTTTGAAAAGATTCCATTTATAATTTTAAAGAAATGTAGAGATGATAAATTATCAAGAATCAATTGATGGTATTTGATCCTGGATGGATTAAAGACAATGGTTGCAGTGAATTTCTGAGAGACTAGAGACTGCTTGTGGACTTACTGTGAGTTAAGTATAAAAACAGAGGATTTTGAGATTTAGATTTGATGTTGGGAGTACTTTTTAACTGGGTTTTTTAAATAGTAGATAAGTCAAATTGATTGATAATGGATCTCTACATCTATGATCTTTTTCAGTGTTATATAACAATTTTGTAAATATAGATATAGAAATGCATACATTGTGGACTGTTGTAAGGGAGGGAGAGCAACTATTATTGCTGAAGTATATTCTGTATTTTAACCTTGAAAATAAATTTAAAAAAATAGTGAAAAAAACCAAAATGATATAATTTGACTTAGGGAGATATACTAATCAGCACATAATGGTGCGTATGGCTTAATAAATAAACAAGGATTAAACCAGGACTAAATAATCATAGTTTAATACAATATATAAATCCAGGCAGCCCCTATATGGAAAATCTATTCCCAAATCACCCAAAGTTGTTGAGTTTATTTTATTCCAGCACTCCATTCAATACTCATTTGAATGAGAGCAATGGAAGGAGCTTGCCTTAAATTCTCTTGTCTTCTCAAACAATATTATCTTTCTCTTTTCAAATTCCATGCAAATGGCAGGCCGAAACAATCACAGTAAATGACAAAATAGCAATGAAATAAAATATAACAATAGTGGGCTATTTATTCACAGATCTTAGTGACAGTAATGCATATCTTATCCATTTTAGTAACATTTCTAACTGGTAAGTAAACCAAGTGTGTGTGGCACAAGACTATTGAATAAGGGAGGAGTGTGCACCTGTTGTAAGGTAAAAAAATAGCACATTAGTGAATATACATATGGCTAGAATATTTTTTTTTTTAAAAATGTCTTTATACACAAGTGTACTTTATATGCCAATAAGACTCTTGATCCTAGCTGTATTAGAAATGGTTTTTATTTACTTAATTCTTTAGGTTGCATAATCAAGATGGTTTTGTTGCTGGTATTATTATTATTATTATTATTATACAATTGTATCACAGCGGCCAGTTGTTTCGCCGGATTTGGCATTGGTTACTAGTCGGGCCCCACCCAGGGGCCTAGGACGTCGTAACGTATTTTTGCAATATGCGTGCAGATCCAAGCAGTGCGGCTTTTTGCATTTGACTGATGGTGATTTTGTCAATTTTTAACTGTTTTAAATGTAATTCCAGTGCTTTTGGAATAGCACCCAGTGTGCCAATTACCACTGGAATTACCACTGCTGGTTTGTGCCATAGTCGTTGAATTTCGATTTTTAAGTCCTGGTATCTTGCGATTTTTTCATGTTCCTTCTCGGCGACCCTGCTATCACCTGGTATTGCGATGTCTATGATTGTGACCCTATTTTTCTCAACCAGTGTGATGTCTGGTGTATTATGCGCCAGTATTTTGTCGGTTTGTATACGGAAATCCCACAAGATCTTGACCATCTGATTTTCTGTGACTCTTTCAGGCTGATGTTCCCACCAGTTTGTTGCTGTTTTAATATTATAATTTTTGCACAAATTCCAATGGATCATTTGTGCTACTGAATTGTGCCGCAATTTATAATCAGTCTGCGCGATTTTTTTACAGCAGCTGAGTATGTGATCAACAGTTTCGTCAGCTTCTTTGCAAAGTCTGCATTTGGCATCATCAGAGGATTTTTCAATTTTGGCCTTAATGGCATTTGTGCGGATAGCTTGTTCTTGCGCAGCCAGGATTAGTGACTCTGTTTCTTTCTTTAATGTACCTGTTTTTAACCATAACCAAGTTTGTTCCCTGTCCACTTTATCTTTTATTTTTTCCAGAAATTGACCATGCAGTGCTTTGTTCTGCCAACTCTCCATTCTTGATTTTATCACATCTTTTCTGTATTCTTGTTTTGTCTGTTGGGCCTTCAGTAGATTTTTGTTCTTTACTTCGATTAATAGATGTTCTTGACTTTCTTTTAAATAATCACCCAGTGCATGTTTTTCTTCTTCAACTGTTTGCTTCACTTGTAATAATCCTCTGCCACCTGATTTTCGGGGCAGATATAGTCTATCAGTATCACCACGTGGATGTAAACTGTAGTGCATTGTCATTAGTTTCCTGGTTTTTCGGTCCAAAAGGTCCAAATCAGCTTGTGTCCAGTTAACTATGCCAGCTGTGTATCTTATAACTGGTATTGCCCAGGTATTTATGGCCTTGATTGTATTTCCACCATTCAATTTAGATTTCAAAATTTTCCTAACTCTGTTGGTGTACTCTCGTCTGACAATAGTTTTTACTTCTCCATGCTTGATGTTATCCAACTGCAGAATGCCTAAGTATTTGTAGGCTTCATTTTCTTTGCATTTAATTAGTTGGCCATTGGGCATTTCAATTCCCTCAGATGCAGTGATTTTGCCCCTTTTTATGGATACAGTGGCGCATTTTTCCATGCCATTATTATTATTATACAATTGTATCACAGCGGCCAGTTGTTTCGCCGGATTTGGCATTGGTTACTAGTCGGGCCCCACCCAGGGGCCTAGGACGTCGTAACGTATTTTCTTAATATGCCTGCAGATCCAAGCAGTGCGGCTTTTTGCATTTGACTGATGGTGATTTTGTCAATTTTTAACTGTTTTAAATGTAATTCCAGTGCTTTTGGAATAGCACCCAGTGTGCCAATTACCACTGGAATTACCACTGCTGGTTTGTGCCATAGTCGTTGAATTTCGATTTTTAAGTCCTGGTATCTTGCGATTTTTTCATGTTCCTTCTCGGCGACCCTGCTATCACCTGGTATTGCGATGTCTATGATTGTGACCTTATTTTTCTCAACCAGTGTGATGTCTGGTGTATTATGCGCCAGTATTTTGTCGGTTTGTATACGGAAATCCCACAAGATCTTGACCATCTGATTCTCGGTGACTTTTTCAGGCTGATGTTCCCACCAGTTTGTTGCTGTTTTAATATTATAATTTTTGCACAAATTCCAATGGATCATTTGTGCTACTGAATTGTGCCGCAATTTATAATCAGTCTGCACGATTTTTTTACAGCAGCTGAGTATGTGATCAACAGTTTCATCAGCTTCTTTGCAAAGTCTGCATTTGGCATCATCAGAGGATTTTTCAATTTTGGCCTTAATGGCATTTGTGCGGATAGCTTGTTCTTGCGCAGCCAGGATTAGTGACTCTGTTTCTTTCTTTAATGTACCTGTTTTTAACCATAACCAAGTTTGTTCCCTGTCCACTTTATCTTTTATTTTTTCCAGAAATTGACCATGCAGTGCTTTGTTCTGCCAACTCTCCATTCTTGATTTTATCACATCTTTTCTGTATTCTTGTTTTGTCTGTTGGGCCTTCAGTAGATTTTTGTTCTTTACTTCGATTAATAGATGTTCTTGAGTGTCTTTTAAATAATCACCCAGTGCATGTTTTTCTTCTTCAACTGTTTGCTTCACTTGTAATAATCCTCTGCCACCTGATTTTCGGGGCAGATATAGTCTATCAGTATCACCACGTGGATGTAAACTGTAGTGTATTGTCATTAGTTTCCTGGTTTTTCGGTCCAAAAGGTCCAAATCAGCTTGTGTCCAGTTAACTATGCCAGCTGTGTATCTTATAACTGGTATTGCCCAGGTATTTATGGCCTTGATTGTATTTCCACCATTCAATTTAGATTTTAAAATTTTCCTAACTCTGTTGGTGTACTCTCGCCTGACAATAGTTTTTACTTCTCCATGCTTGATGTTATCCAACTGCAGAATGCCTAAGTATTTGTAGGCTTCATTTTCTTTGCATTTAATTAGTTGGCCATTGGGCATTTCAATTCCCTCAGATGCAGTGATTTTGCCCCTATTATTATTATTATTATTATACAATTGTATCACAGCGGCCAGTTGTTTCGCCAGATTTGGCATTGGTTACCAGTCGGGCCCCACCCAGGGGCCTAGAACGTCGTAACGTATTTTCATAATATGCGTGCAGATCCAAGCAGTGCGGCTTTTTGCATTTGACTGATGGTGTTTGTCAATTTTTAACTGTTTTAAATGTAATTCTAGTGCTTTTGGAATAGCACCCAGTGTGCCAATTACCACTGGAATTACCACTGCTGGTTTGTGCCATAGTCGTTGAATTTCAATTTTTAAGTCCTGGTTTTTTGCTATTTTTTCATGTTCCTTCTCGGCGACCCTGCTATCACCTGGTATTGCGATGTCTATGATTGTGACCTTATTTTTCTCAACCAGTGTGATGTCTGGTGTATTATGCGCCAGTATTTTGTCGGTTTGTATACGGAAATCCCACAAGATCTTGACCATCTGATTCTCGGTGACTTTTTCAGGCTGATGTTCCCACCAGTTTGTTGCTGTTTTAATATTATAATTTTTGCACAAATTCCAATGGATCATTTGTGCTACTGAATTGTGCCGCAATTTATAATCAGTCTGCGCGATTTTTTTACAGCAGCTGAGTATGTGATCAACAGTTTCATCAGCTTCTTTGCAAAGTCTGCATTTGGCATCATCAGAGGATTTTTCAATTTTGGCCTTAATGGCATTTGTGCGGATAGCTTGTTCTTGCGCAGCCAGGATTAGTGACTCTGTTTCTTTCTTTAATGTACCTGTTTTTAACCATAACCAAGTTTGTTCCCTGTCCACTTTATCTTTTATTTTTTCCAGAAATTGACCATGCAGTGCTTTGTTCTGCCAACTCTCCATTCTTGATTTTATCACATCTTTTCTGTATTCTTGTTTTGTCTGTTGGGCCTTCAGTAGATTTTTGTTCTTTACTTCGATTAATAGATGTTCTTGAGTGTCTTTTAAATAATCACCCAGTGCATGTTTTTCTTCTTCAACTGTTTGCTTCACTTGTAATAATCCTCTGCCACCTGATTTTCGGGGCAGATATAGTCTATCAGTATCACCACGTGGATGTAAACTGTAGTGTATTGTCATTAGTTTCCTGGTTTTTCGGTCCAAAAGGTCCAAATCAGCTTGTGTCCAGTTAACTATGCCAGCTGTGTATCTTATAACTGGTATTGCCCAGGTATTTATGGCCTTGATTGTATTTCCACCATTCAATTTAGATTTTAAAATTTTCCTAACTCTGTTGGTGTACTCTCGCCTGACAATAGTTTTTACTTCTCCATGCTTGATGTTATCCAACTGCAGAATGCCTAAGTATTTGTAGGCTTCATTTTCTTTGCATTTAATTAGTTGGCCATTGGGCATTTCAATTCCCTCAGATGCAGTGATTTTGCCCCTATTATTATTATTATTATTATTATTATTATTATTATTATTATTATTATTATTATTATACAATTGTATCACAGCGGCCAGTTGTTTCGCCAGATTTGGCATTGGTTACCAGTCGGGCCCCACCCAGGGGCCTAGAACGTCGTAACGTATTTTCATAATATGCGTGCAGATCCAAGCAGTGCGGCTTTTTGCATTTGACTGATGGTGTTTGTCAATTTTTAACTGTTTTAAATGTAATTCTAGTGCTTTTGGAATAGCACCCAGTGTGCCAATTACCACTGGAATTACCACTGCTGGTTTGTGCCATAGTCGTTGAATTTCAATTTTTAAGTCCTGGTTTTTTGCTATTTTTTCATGTTCCTTCTCAGCGACCCTGCTATCACCTGGTATTGCGATGTTTATGATTGTGACCTTATTTTTCTCAACCAGTGTGATGTCTGGTGTATTATGCGCCTGTATTTTGTCTGTTTGTATGTGAAAATCCCACAAGATCTTGACCATCTGATTTTCAGTGACTTTTTCAGGCTGATGTTCACACCAGTTTGTTGCTGTTTTAATATTATAATTTTTGCACAAATTCCAATGGATCATTTGTGCTACTGAATTGTGCAGCAATTTATAATCAGTCTGCACGATTTTTTTACAGCAGCTGAGTATGTGATCAACAGTTTCATCAGCTTCTTTGCAAAGTTTGCATTTGGCATCATCAGAGGATTTTTCGATCGGCCTTAATGACATTTGTGTGGATAGCTTGTTCTTGCGCAGCCAGAATTAGTGACTCTGTTTCTTTCTTTCTGTACCTGTTGTTCCCAGCAGTTTGAAAAACCTGTCTAATATTATTCAACTATTGTCATTCTGTTCTCAGGAACTTATCTTGTAGGGAAAGTCTACTCATTAATGAGAAATCTTACTAATGGAATAGGTATAAATCAGCAGTTTTGAAAAAACCCGAGAGAGATCATTGGTAATTTTTCAGATTCTAGAAAACTTCAGTTTTGATTACCTTTAACCAAGGCCATTAATACATAACAAATAGTAAGAGTTACTGTTAAATAATATTTAAAGGACTAAGATGTATTACCATTTTTATAAACATGCAGACTTTCCCTCTCCCCCAAAAGATTTCTTAGAGCTAGGCTACACTTAACATTCTCTAAAGAAGTAGTTCTGACAATGGCACCATTGTATTGAATTTTCATCACATTCTCTGCAATAATAGTTATAACATATAAACTTCCAATATTCTCAACTATATTTCCCATTATCTTCCATTATAGCTGTATTAGTTAAAGCTGCTGGTAGCTGTTGTTCAACAACATTTGAAGGGTTGTGAGATTTCTATCCCTGGTTCCTTCCCACAAAAATATAATCTTTTACTTGGCTCTAGAATTTCAGGGAAATTCAGATAATAAAGACACAACACTGTATGTGTGCACTTACTAGATATTTGCAAACAGAGAGAAGGCCAATTTATTGTAAAACTCAGTTCACAGTAATTCATATAATAGAGAGGTGTAAATGACTTTTACTATCCAATTTTCTTAAAAGAAGGGTGAAGAGAAAGGGATAGTAAACATTAAATGAATTCATAGATTGACATAGACATAGATTGTCTATCATCTCTCATATGGTATAGATTGAAACTTTAGCCACTGTTTTGAATATGAACTGATAAAGGACAAAAGTAGGGCATACTAGCTTAATCAGAAACAAAAGACAATAAACCAAATCAAATTTATTGATGTTAATGAGGCAAGGGGGTCAAGTATGCCCATGGACATTAGATACCGAAATAAAGGAAGACACCAAAATAAGTTGGCTAATAATGAGCCAGATTTTAATTTCTAAATAATTTTGGTTTTGGTGTCTTCCTGGTTGGTTGTCCAAGAAACTGATCTCTATATCTTTTCTGAATGTATTAAAATTAAGTCAAACACAAAGAAGTATACAGGCTGTAATGGAAGCATAGGCATTCAAATATATAGTTTTGCCTCAAAGCATAAAGCCAGTCTTTCACACAGCCTTCTCTCCATAGCATTCTTCAACATGAATTCTCTGTAATGAATCAGCACACCTTTTTTGGAAGATTTCCCTACTTGTAGGCATACAGCATTTCTCCAGAGATTTCAGAGGGGAAAAAAATGTGGCATTACCAGACATTAGTTTTCTAGAATGCAAGAAACACATATGGCATTCAAGTACTGATGTTAAAAACATTAGGGGAAGAAATATATATTGTTACTAAAAGTAGCTCAGTGTTCAGTCCTCTTGCCTGCTCTGATCAGGCAGGAACGTATTTCAGCCGAAATTTGCTCATAAATAATGCACAGTTAAACACACAAGTTACTGTATGTCCATTAATTTAATTTGCCTCTCTGTTGCTGACTTCCTTTGAGCTTCTCTTCTCTTCTCCCTCTCTCTCTTCCACTCCCCCTTGCTCTTTCCGCCACCCCTTCATTTCCCTTCCTGTATAGCTTGAACATAATTCAAGCTGTACATAAAGTAGTTACTCACATTGAAATAATGAAGTTTAATTATTTGAAGGTGTTGATCGGATGGTTTACAGGTATTTTTCAATTTTAAAATAAAAAATCTCTAACATATAAAAATATGTCCTAATTTATATTGATTGTCATCCAAAGAGCTAATCCAAAATTCTAATGGATGTCATCGAATCCCTAGAGGGCCAATTATAGCACAAGGTTGCCATCCAATGGTGTGGTAATTAGTGACCATTTCATGAAGATATCTAACCCTAATGTTTCTTGGAATATACAAGTGATTAGCTTTTCTTAGTAATTATATTTATTTTGTGGCAAATATTGAATTTCTTTTTAGAATTATATAATTAAAAAAGCAATAGAACTCAAACTCATATGGATAAACTAACAAGGAGTCTTCTCTTCAATTACTGACCAAGCCTAGTTCACCAAAGACACTGAATCTCTCAGATAAGTTGATAGAAAATTGGAACATGTGCGCGCGTGCCCCCCCCCCAGGATACGCCAACATACAAACACAAACAGACCAAAGTGACAAAAACCAAGTAAATGATATTTCTACTGATACAAGAAGAGTTCAAGATTGGACTTTACTGCTATGGAACACTTAGACTGCATTTCCCAGCTGTCAATGGGGATGATTTAAGCTAGAGCTCCATGGAAAAGTAGAGATCAGTAAATATTTTTTTTTTTTTTAAATCATTGCTTTCCTTTCCTTTTTTTTTAAAAAAGGAAATTTTGTGCTCCTCGGAAGATATTAAGCTTTTTTTTTCATTTTATCTTTCTTTCTCGCATACATTTTGTTTTATTTGTCATTCCTCGTGTCTTGACTGTCTATCAGTAATTTTTTTCAATATAGTTTTGCTGTATTTTTTTTCTACTGTGCAAGATAGTCTATACTATGGGTATGAAACTCACCGTGTCATGTTGCCATCACGTGACATGTTGTGACTTTTTCCCCTTTGCAGAGCTGGTGTGGGCATGGCCTGCACGTGACACATCCAGGCCACAGGCTGCCAGTTTGACACCCCTGGTCTATACTGTGTATTTTCCCTGAATATGTGCCATCATTTTTGTGTTACGAACAATTCTCACCAGAATGAATTGCCGATGTGTATAAATTTATTCTGCAGAAAGCTTTATTGCTAAGGATGTTTCCAGATAAACCAGACAGGAAGCAAGACTAGATGAACAATTCTACTTTATTGTAAGGTTACATCAATAGACTCTTGCAAGTCTAAAAGTCCGAATTTTCTGCTACCATTTTTAATTTCTTGTTCCATTATGGTGGTTCTTCCTATATTTCATTGTCTGACCATTAAGCCACTGGGGGCTCCTGCTTCTCTTGCCTGACTGTTTCTAGGTAGTATTTTTTTCTTTTGTTCCTCAAGGCCATCCACACATTCCATTTCAGTTAATCAAGTTCTCATTTATGCTGAATATGTAGGGATAAGGATAGGCAATGGTTGCATTGTTTCAATTTGTTTAATCTCTGCTTCATTCCTCCTTCTACCACTCTTTGACTTCACCTTTTCCTAAACACATTCATGTCATAATAGAAAGAGGCACTATCTGAGAACAAATCTTGTTTTCTCAAAAGCTTTTCTGGCTGAAGTAGCATGAACTTTCTTGACTCACCCAGTGAGGTGCAATTGGTTTTTAAACTACCAGGAATTATAATACACTTTGTATCTTTATTTTAACTAAATCAGTAGATAAAATTGAATATTTGGTTTAATTAAGATTGAAAGCAAAGTTGAAAGGGTGGAGAGTTGGAGCAAGGCAGTAGGGTAGTCAATGAAAACATACTGAAATTTGATTGTAAGACTGTGGTAGATCTGCAGGCAGTGGGAAAATAATGTCTGCAAAGCTAAGAAAAAGTGAACAAGGAGCTAGATTGCACATGATTCTGGACAAGTCTAAAATAAATGGAACTGTGAAAGGGAACACCTAATGGGGAAAACAGTATTCCCCTAGTCAATTGATTTTCTTTTTATTAGAATTCTAATGCAAAATGTGTTATGTGTGGTCTGTAATTGAAAGATTTCAATATATCTGTGATAAAGCCAAGCAAAAGTTGCTAGGCAACCACATCCTTCCCTTAGGGTACCATTAGCCAATGAGAGCTTTTTCTTGGATACAGTTCTTGCATCACTTATTCCACAAACTGAACCTCTCTTGCAGAGAATGAAGCACATGGGGAACTCAAAGCTTTGAATTTCCATCTCAATTTGGTGGTCAGCTTGCAAAATAGTTCAGCACCAACAATCAGTTCCCATATCCTCTTTTCACTGTTTGCCCAAATGCACTTTATAGTCACCATAGCGTGTTAATTCTTAGGTGTGCACTGCTCATCTTTCTTTCATTGTTAATAACACAATGAAAGAAAGATGAGCAGTGCACACCTAAGAATTAACAAGGTATGGTGACTATAAAGTGCATTCGAATTAGGACAATTACCTTTGTATGGATATTTCAACCCTTGCATTATATTAAGATAGTCTGAATGCAGATTCAGCTGGATAACTGCAGTTTATTCATTACAGACACAATCCCAACCAATGCAGATGTTTATCACAATTTATTGAGGAAGAAGCTGGATATTTTCTTCAGGGTTGATTAGAATGACGAAAGCATTGTATACATTTTAATTTAGCTATAACAATTTTATAAGTTACTGTGATATAGACGTGATGAAAACCAGTGGTGGATTGTTAATTTTTTCACTAATGCTTTGGGCTTGCTCCCACGTGCGTTTGCGCATGTACGCAACACTTCTGTGCATATGCATAAGCATCTGGGCTGGTGGGCGGAGTCTCCCACCGCTGCTACTACTGGTTCGGCAAAACCAGGCTAAACCGGGAGCAACCCACCACTGATGCAAGCCCTCAAGATGGGCACCTGAAAAAGTCAAAGCCACATTTGCTTGTGTTGAGAGTGAAAGCATGCCCCAAATGTGTGAGCAGTGTTGGTTTCTCTGTTTACATTTTTGAAGCCTAATAATAAACTTGAGTGTAAATTAGGGATTCTTTTGAAATATAGAACTCCACCACAAAAAACCCCAAAACAAAACAAACTGTTAATTTTTACCAGGGATAATGCTGGAGTTATTACTTTAAAAAATTCTAATGGAAAACTGTTGGAGAAGCTTGAAAAAAGGACATATGTATATGGGATGGGATTGAGCTGAGTTTTATGAATTTTTGATTTGACTATATCAAGGATTGATTTTTCTTCCAAGTAAGGGAGTACTTTTCTTTTCCAATTAGTGCCACTTTTATAGCCCTCTGCTGCAAGCTTTGCTATATGGGCTGTACCTCATTAGTCAAATGTCAATTTTGCGAGGCTTTAGAATCAGTCCCCAGAATTTTCTGGTGAAAATCGTATCAGGGAAAATAACTGGGTCTGCAGAAAATAACTGGCTGCAGTAACAAAGTATCTGAGGAAATTGCAAAAATCAGCTGTGAAGACTTCCTGTACCTCAGATTTATGAACAAAGCAGGTCATCACTAAGACATCTTTGGAAAAATAATATTTTAGTTCAGGGCAAATCAGTCCAGGCCAGAACTAAACTAAGATTTCAGCTCCTAATTCTTTCCTCAAACATCTGGGCATCTATCTACAAATTATCATAAGTTTTGTATATTTGTTTTAATTATTAAATTCATTTCGTATTATAGCCACATATTAATAGATTATTTTAAAAAAACCAATCCAAACCTTTTAGTATCCAGGAAGATTCTGTGCATTCTTCTCTAATTAGTTAAATCAACAGCAATGTTGACCTCTAAATTAGGTTTAATGGGCTCTGTCCTGATAAATATAATTGTTCTGTATGTGATGAAATCCCAGGAATGAAGGAGGTTAATTACGGAGCAATTCCTCCCTTTTACCAACTGCCTACCACCAGCTGATATGGATCTTTAAAAGATGACACTGAAAACCACTGCAGGGTGTACAGCAGCATTGAGGCATTTGTTTTAAGCAGATAATAGAAATTGCCTGTTAGTTTGTTTCAGGGAAGATGATTCTGCTGCGAGGAAGATTTCTTTCCCATGGAGCTATCTAAACATCACTGCTAGGGCCTCTGCATCTCTACAGGAATAGGGTCTCCTTTCCCTCCTCAGCGCCTTCTCCTACTGTTAAATTGTCTCAGGGGATTCATCAGATAGACACACTGGATGTGCTTACAACAACTTGAAATAATTTCAAGGGTTTTAAGCCACAGGGGGAGTCCAATTCCAGGCACAGAAAACTCAATGGTAAGGTTGATTCCCTATGGACAGAGTATCAGATGAAAAGGTCGTCCTCATCGGGGGTTCCATAAACTCCCCAGGATAGGGTTGCTGGCATTCATAAATATATTATTGTCATAATTTTGCCTCCTCACTTTTCGCTATTTGAATCTTAGTCAGTGTAACAATGTTTTAGTTAAAACTATGAGATTCAAAGGTCACTCAACACTTGAATATATGACCGACTATAGATGCAAATTAAGATACTTGAAGAGTGATGCCAACAAAGGGGAGCAATTATTTGATGTAGCTAATTCTGAAATAACTTGCATGCCTCCCAAACAAGCATTGATGTGGGAAGCAAAGAATGAGTTGTGCTGTCCTAATATCAATTTAGAATCCATCACTATAGCCTCCAAGGGGAGCTGAAATATACTGACTTACCCAAAGGACCACTGCAGACTCATATTTGATTGCTCATAAAATAATCTTCACAGAGTGTCTGAGTGGATTAGAAAGATAAATTCAGGGATAGGGAATTTTTTGACTTCTTTGATGAGAGGAATGATACAGCAATTATGTATATTTCATTGGCTTCTGCTTCTAAATATGCCTTCAGTACTGAAATTGCAAGCAATCTGGCATTCCATTTGCAGACCAGATGGATATCCCATCAGGAACATTTTTTTTGGAAGCATCTATGCCCATGTACTTATTTTCACTGTAATTGGTTTTGGCCAATATTTCTTCCTATCAATAATGCCTCCCCAACCACTAGTATTGTTTTACATTATAAGGGAAAGGTAAAATTTCAGCAATGTGATCTTGTAATATATATATATGCACCCACCCACACACATACATATACATACATTTTCTTCTACCTTCATTTATACTGGACTGTGAAATTCTTGATTCCAGGTAGGAATTTGTCACTGTATAAGGGTTATGATTTTTTGAAACCACTTTGAAATTTTCCTTTAGGCTGAATGTAGATTATGTTTGAGATTTTGCCTTGGATAGAATCAAAATTCAACTCTACTTACCAATACCTGTTAACATTCCCTAGAGGCCAGAATTTAGGACACACCTTTAGCTCATTAAGTCACTTAGTAACTCTATCCTGTGTAGAATCAAAATCAATTCACATCATATATTCTATGAAAGGATCGGGCTGTTCTTCTTCTGCTGAGGGACAATCTCAGGTAACAATAGTAACAACAGTAACATGGAGGCTTGAGTTCACCCCATGTAATCAATAATCTAGATAATTTTGCCATGATTGGAAAAACCAATACAATATCTTAGATGAACATTAATTTGTTTCTTTGATACATGAAGACAAAACATGTTTGATCATGTCTGAAGTTGATCCTAAAGACAAAGGTTGAAAGAACCAAGACACACAGAAAAACAAGTCTGAAATCTGTTTTCAGATCTTATTTAGCACCAAAGCACTCTTCATTTCTTCACAATAGTTTGAATATTGAGAAATCAGCTGGTCCATTGTTGCATGAAAGACATTCAGATTAGTAAAGGATTTCAATGAAGGTACAAATGCTACCCTTTTACTGAGATTATTTTTTGAACAACTCTTATAGGAAGCAAGATTCCATATCTTTCAGCCTATTTAGACCACCAGAGGCATAGATTTGTAGCAATTGTATGCTATTGTCTGATCTGAAAAATCAGATGCCACTCAGGCTGTGCCAGAAATCCCTGCCCTATTTTCACAGGAACATTCATTCCTAATGAAATTGTAAATATATGATAGCATATTTAGAGACTCATATAGGCAAATTATAACACTTTTTTGGAGTATCAGTAATGAAATAACTAACCCGTCTTCTTTCTTCTTAGCAGCTTGGCTACAAAATGTTAATTATGTCTGGAAAAAAAGATGGTCATAATGTCAAATGGGCTGTTAATATGGATATGGGGAAAGAAATGATTACACAATCTGTTCCAAGCTGAGAGGTGATACACTTTGACTTCTGATCTGTTCAGCCACATTGGTCTATGGAATAGTACATTTTCTATGGTTTATGAAGACTAAACAATCAATAGATACTGCCTAAAGAAGAGTTTGTGGTGCCTCACAGTTCCAATGTTCTTGAATTAGTTTTTATCTATCAAAATGATTTCAATATTTTCCACTTAAAGGTAAAGGTTTCCCTCACACATATGTGCTAATCATTCCTGACTCTAGGGGGTGGTGCTCATCTCTGTTTCAAAGCTGAAGAGCCACGCTGCCCAAAGACTTCTTCGTGGTGATGTGGCCGGCATGACTAAATGCTGAAGGTGCATGGAATGCTGTTACCTTCCCACCAAATGTGGTTTCTTTTTTTCTACTTGCACTTTTACATGCTTTCGAACTGCTAGGTTGGCAGAAGTTGGGACAAGTAATGGGAACTCACTCTGCCACTGAGCCACCTCTATTTTCCACTTAAATTATCTATTTTCTTTCACTCATCCAACCCCCTTCTATGTTTGGTTCTCTGATTTCCTACCTACATTCATGCAATTTCATTTTCATATCCTTCATAATGCCAAAATGCCTTCTCTAATTACTCTGTTATGTTTTCTACATTTGTAATGACCACAAACAGTTCTCTAGAAACATAAAGTTGTCTTAATTCCTTTAAAAATTATCAGTTTACAAGGGTATCTGTTTTTTTTAAATCATCATCACTGTTGTGGTTACCACTTTTAGTATCCAAATAATTAGACTACTTTCTTAATAATTTTTTAGATAAACAATGCTTCATACTTATATTTATTATTATTCCTTCCTTCAGGGAATTGGCAACTTTCTGTCTGAGAGTAACACAATGAAAATAGATTTACCACATGGTTGTGTTGCAGGAAACAATACTCCAATATTCATTGCAATTACTAATGTAACACAGGTCAGTTTTGAAGAGGACATGGATTTCATTATTATTGCAAAGTGTTGCTTGGTTCTCTTACATGGTTATGAGCTCATTGTCTCAAAATCAATCAATTTATGGCAATGAGGCTGATTTTCCAATTATTTTAACAGAAATTCTCAACTATCATTATCATTAAGATCAACTTGTTATTGTTTTTAATACCCTTCTAAAATATAGCCAATATTTCTTTTCCCTTGCTTTTCAACCTTTTAGCTTTTACTATTTTTCCTGTCATTATTTTCTTTAGACCCATCCATAATTATCCACTTCTATTTATGTCAATTCTTCTTAAAGAATTGTTTCCTTCTGGTAGTTATTTGTGTGCAGTAAGATTCTTGACCCTCCATGATCTTATCTTCCTTCCTCTGATTATTTCTTTATTATTCTGATTTCATTTTATTTCTGGATTCACTTTCTACGCTTCATTTTTATTGTAATAGTATCTTTAGAGATATTTATGGATTGTCTGTGAACCTTTTTTATATGCATGTGGTTGCCCTCCATATAGATGCACTACTAGATGACTACAGTTTATTTTGCACATGTCTTCTCATTTTATTCTTGAAAGGAAATCAAGGCTTGAATGATAGCATAGACAGTATAGGAACAGAAATCCCTTACACAGTACACAGTACACAGTAGATTGTCGGGATATTTATTTATAGGGGGGAAATGTCAGGACCAAACATAATTTCTAATGTTGGATTTTTCCCCTTACCAGAGGTAGTCCCCTTGAGGAGTATTTTGAAGCTATTACCATGGCAACTCCACTGTGCTGCACAGTAGAAACCATTTTACTGCAGTACAGTGGAAGCCATTTTAAGGCACAACAGGCTGTATCTTAACAGAACACCCCCCCAAGGGGTTTCAGGGGTGTCTTACCCCCATAGTATTTGTTTCCAGAGACTAAGTCATCTGTGTGCCAAGTTTGGCTGAAATTGCTGGAGGCATTCCAGAGTTATGCTGAACACACATATATATTCCTTCTTTACCACTTCTGACCTGGACATATGCCATTTGTAAGAAAGAGGCAATTAGTGCAAGAGGAGTCAGGACTAAGATGCTCCATATCTAACAATGGCATCAGCTGATAAGGTAAGAGATCTCCGTCTGTTTCCAAGTGGATTAGAACCAACATCTGGTAATGTAACAGAACATATAATGACTGAAATCTTTAAATACCAGTTGATTCGAAAATAATATTGCCTCATGATTGGTAAAGCAGATGGCGTTTAAAAGCCTAAAAGACGCATAGTTTAACTTTCAGATTTGAAAAAAAAGTGAGGGTGTTTTTTGAGATTGTTTTTTGTTTTTTTGTTTTTGCTTTGCAGGCACGCCACGATGAATTTAATAAAATTCCAGATGGCTCAAGAAAATGAGTCTGTCACTGCTATACAATAAGGGCCTTGCTCACTATCACCTGCCAAATGATTTGAGATAATGTTTCTTCTTGAACCTCATTCCAGATCTGGGATTAATTGCATTTGAAATCAATCCCATATCCCATCATTAGTTCCTTTTCTTCTAGCTATTGAAAAAAAAATAATGTATTTAGAAATTCTAGCATATAAATAAATTAAGTAAAATAGACGTGAGTTTGAATATATGATTATGCTATAAAGAAATGGTTCAAAAATTAGAATCTAGCAGCAGAATTTGACGCAAATCTATAATGCTCTAAATTAGTGTGGTCTTCATGTGACAGGGAGGGATGGATAGGACACAGTCACCTTTTCACAGTGGAAAATGAATTGTTTTGTTTTTGTTTTAATTGAGAAACATATTTCATTGGCCAAAACAATGAGATGGATTTTAGAAACAAAATCTTCCCATCAACTTGCAGGCCCTCAGCCTTGTCAACCGTTCCCTTTTAAGAGAGCACAAGGAATGAATAGTTTCCTATCCTTTTCATTTTTTTTATCCAGATAAGCTTCATAGCTCACTAAGAGAGCGAGAGAGCAATGATCCTTGAGAATTAAAATGGTTTCAAGGACCACTATTATGTGTAATAGCCTTTCTGAAGGCTTCAGATTCCCAGACATCATAAGCTTGATGTACTGTGGGGAACATCACAGTGAAGAAGATGGAAGGAGAGAAGGAATGTTTTTCTATCATTCCTCTTTTACTATCACTGTAACCTTCCCAGTTCTCTATTTGCAGATAAATAAAAAGGGGAGATGGTGTGAGGAATAGGAGAGATGGGGAAGGGGAGACAGGGTTTTCCAGATGTCAATCTACTTTAGAGAAGAGTTTAGGAGGATTGAATGCCTTTGTAAGAACTCCAGATGTTTCTTTTTAACAGTTAAACTATTGGACTGCAACTCCAGAAATATTGATTCTGCATATTTTATTATAGTGATTATAAAGTGATGCTTAAAGGCATTATAAGTTGAACTAGCAAGCAAGGAACTCCTCCTGCATTGTCCCTGCTCCATTTTCCCAGTTAGTAGATTGGTAACCCTAGGCTGTTTCAGCTACATTTATTTGTTTACTTACCATAGTTACTTACACTATTTGCAAACTGTCTAGGCAAAAAGACTGCCTTCTTTCCAACCATGAGGACAAAAACCTCAAAAAAATGCAAGTTTTCTATCAGAGCATGTAACTTTCTTAGCATGCTTTATTTGCTTTTTTGGGGTGCTAAGCATTTTTCCCTAGATATTCTCAATTTGCTTGGTTCTATTTACACAAATCATATGTGCTCTGCGAAAATATAAATCCCTGTAAATCAACTGGCGGGTTTTAACTAACGAGAAACCCTTTCCTTCAAAATTTCACAGCCTCTTTATCACCAGTTCCCCCCCTCCGTCATCTTTCTCTTTGGTTATCCCCCCCTCCATACTAGGATCCTCATTATAAGTGTACATACTTGCAAACTGGTAAAATTTAAGACAAAAATGATTTTATTTAAGGATGAGAAAGACAAACTGTTTTGGGAATAAGTTATTTTGATGAAATAATGTGCTCAGTGTTCCATTTTAACTCAGGCCATGCCAATCTGGCTGTTTCAAGTACAGTTCATTGTAAGTAAATCTTCTGGAACTGGAAGTCATTCATGGTGTTTCAGTCATTATCAGAGTCAATATGTTTTGGGTAACCAAAGACAAATCACAAGTGTTAACCTTTTTGTCATATTGCAAAAGCTTGTTACTGTATATATCAGCCCAAAACAAATTCTTTGCACCTCATGAGCATGTAGTTTTGTCTAAAAGTGCTAGCCTTTTCCTATATGAAGCCCCTTAATGTTCCTCAGTGGACCACATACCTCTCCAATGGAGCTGGGGGCAGGTCAATTGTCTTGAAGTCAGAATATCATGAAATTTAGGCTATCCCGGATCATAATGAATCATCACTAATGAAAGTTTTGCAATCACTTAGTAGGAAATGTTCAGAACAATTATTCTAATTTTAAAGAAGATGAAATTATAGAGAAGGGAAATTTTATAGTGGAAAACTCTGTATCACTACCAGAAAATCATAGAATATGTCATTATTAACTAAGAAGAGAAGACTTACCTCTTATGTCCTTGCTCTGAATGTTTAGTGCTACTGCCTTGTATTACTACTGGTTACACTATCACATATATTCAGTGAATGACATGTATCTAGCGGGCAGTTCATGCTCGGAAAGCCAGAGCTCAAGTTCATTTTTCATCTCTGCCTGTCATTCAATGTACAGCTACAGGCAATTCCCCCACAGAACTTCATCACTAAATCTTCCATATATAAACTAGATGAGGATTACCTCGTTTTAATACTCATGTGAATCTATATGCTGCTAGGTGTCAGGAAATAAGTACTGCTTAGTCTGCCAAGTCTGCAGATTCAGGAGGCAAGTTCAGTTGATGTCACAAAGAGCATGAAGGTTCCTTGATGATGTCACCAGATAAAACTTGTGACCTCACAGAGTGTTGAAAGAGATCAGCTATATGAATGCCTAGAAAATAAGACTGAAAAGGATTAAAGACATCACTGCCATCACCCTGTTTTTAGGGGATACAGAAAATCTCTTTCAATGTTTAGTAAAATTGTTCTAGCCTTTTTCCTCAGTTATGCTAATTTGTCTAACGACTCAGTAACAACATGGCCAGGGCATGTAACTATTCTGTGAATTGCTGAATTGTGTAATTGTGAAAGCTGAATGGTCAAGTAATATATGCAATAGTTATCACAGGCAGGCAGATAGCATCATTTACTCCGGGGCACTTGCATACTGAGAAGCTGCACTCAAGTGTTCAGAAATTCATGATTAGCTAATGGCTTGGAAATTTATTTTTCTGCAAATTATCCTCATTTCTGAATCCTGGCAAACTAGGTAGAACAATCCCCCAGCAATTTTATCTGAAGAATGGTGCTCAGGGTGAATTCATATGATCACTTGTCCATGATGAGCAGTTAGCATGGCCGTTTGTAACTTTGCACACATAGTACTTTTTATTTTAACTTGTCACACCAGAATGGATTGGAAATAGGTTTATAGAGCTTTCATAAAATTGTTAACCTTTGGAATGGTACCTACCTGTAACATGAAAATAGTGGATTGTGAATTTTGCGAAAGAGTAAGAGTAATCCTTATAGGATACTGTTACTTATCTGGAGTCTGTTTCACTGTGAGGAGCATCAAAACAGAAGGTGTTCAATCAAACTATGCTTTATCCTACTAAAGAAATTAAAACGGTACTAAATAAGCATTATACCTTCTGTTCAAATTGTAAAACATCATGGGTTGGTTTGACACTAATCTTGTGTATTGTTTCCTTTGAAAAAGAGTTAAAATACCTTGTGTCAGTTCAGAGAAGTCCAGTTGTGACTTTTGAGATAAATAAGATAGATTCACCACAGGAGTCAGAAACTACAAAAAAATACTCCTTTAGATGAGTGCTTCAGCTTGCTAGCCCCATGATTATACCATTATTGATCTCACAAGATGTTGTGAGTATTTAAGAATATCTTCAATACCCTTTGTTTATACAAGAGATGAAAGCAAATTCTCCTCTCTTCTTTGTCCTTCATGACATAAACATACAGCTAAGGTGAAGGCCTGATCTTTTCTGCTTGGAGACATTTAGCAATGCATGGGCACATGCACAGAAATCCCCTAAGAATTACAAACGTAGCCATTCAAGAAGGCTGTTTTTTCCTCTAGAAATCTTGCTTGACATGTAGCATTTTAACTCTGTGTTGGAATGATGCAGCATCGTCATTACACAGAGTGAAATTGCATCAGAGAGTGGATATTGGATGATGGGAAATACCAAGTAATTTACCAGATAACAAAATATATAACAAATGATCTCCCCTTCAGATATAATGAAAGAAATAATGTTCAATTGCCAGTTTGGTTGCCTTGTATCTTTAGAATGAGTGAAGGTACCAACTTGTATTTCATCTTAGGTAGCAAAATGTGATGAGTCAACCTGGATTTCTTCATAACATAGCCAAGTAAATACCTTTCCATTTATGTCTTCCCAAATATAATATGAATAATGAGAGGAAGGTTCATACTTCAGAGTGTTGTAATGCTGCATTTTCAATTCAGAGCTATAATATCTCTGTCTTTAAAGCACTTTATAAATCTAAGCAGATAAGTAAAAGAGTTTATATATTAATTATTGGATTCTCAACAGCTCAGGTAGAAAAAAAGGAAGATGGCAGTGTAACAAAAGTAAACTAAAAACAAAAAATGGCGAACATTATATTACAATTTGTATTACATTCATAATTAATTGGCAACTATATATATATACTAGGTCTGCATTTCTTACTTTCTTCCAGGATTTTATTTAGCACGCAGCAGGATTAAATTGTTCAACTTCCAGTAGTTGTTTAGTAACAGTGTTGTACAGTGTATGCTGTCATTCTGCATAATTGGCACATGTAGCTTAGATTTCATTTAGAAGTCCTCAGATATTAAAGAAGATATACCTTATCTCTAAATGCAACCAATTTCTCCATCAAACATTGCCATGATACTATACCAAAAGGAAGATGTTCTTTGATTCTCTCAAAGGAAGTGTGTGTGTGTGAAGACAGAGAGGGAGAGAGAGGGAGGGATGGAGGGAGGGGAGGAGGGAGGAAGGTGAGGGGGAGGAGGAAGGGAGGGAGGGAGAGGGAGGGAGGGAGAGAGAGAGAGAGGGAGAGAGAGAGAGACTCCTGTTATTTGGTTGGTAGATATCAAACATTCATTTTCTCATGAACTATTTTCTCACACAAAAACATATATAAGCAGGGGAAGAGGAAGAGCAGGAGTAGGAGAAAGGTACGGGAAGATGGAAGGGGAAGGAGAGGAGGAAGGAGGAAAGTAGAGAAGAGACGGTGGGAGAAAGGAAAGGGAAAGGAAAGGAGGATGGAAGGGAGAGAAAAGGAAGGAGAGAGGGTAGGAAGGGAAAGAGGAAGAGCAGGAGCAAAGGAGAGGTAAGGGAAGAAGGAAGGGGAAGGAGAGGAGGAAGGAAGAAAGAAAGTAGAGAAGGGAGAGAGGGTGAAAAGAAAGAGGTAAGGAGAGGAGGATGGAAAGGAGAGAAAGAGGAGGAGAGAGGGTAGGAAGGGGAAGAGGAAGAGCAGGAGTAGGAGAAAGGTACAGGAAGAAGAAAGGGAAAGGAGAGGAGGAAGGAAGGAAGTAGAGAAGGGAGAAAGGGAGAAAAGAAAGGGAAAATAAGATGGTGTTACAACAGGAGGAAGGGATGGTAAACAAAGCAACCCAAACTGTATATTATAACCTATTAAATGAAATAATAAATGTATAAGAATGATAAATGTTAAAACACCTATAACCAAACGACATGCTGTATGTGATGATGGGGTTTTTTGTGTGTGGTTTTTTATTGTTGTGTGTATGTGTTGTCTATGTAATAAAAAAAACATATATAAGTTCACAAATACCTTGCCTTCCTTCTTCTGGATAGAGATGGGGCAGTCATATGGACTAGAAAGGAAAGAATAGACAGAAAAAGAAAAGATAAGAAAAAAGAAAAGAGCTGCACTTCAACAGGAAATCATTCAAATGTGTATAATATTTGCCCAATTCATGTCTACTTATTTGGATGGCAAACACTTCCCTTTCTATTGGTGAATACTTTTGATAATTACTTTTTTGGGGAGGGGGTGGGAAAGTTCCTTTTTCTGATAGATAAATAAATCATAAGGGTAAGCTTGTGAAAGATATCTGCTTTAAAGGATTGTAGACTTCTGATACATATTCACCCGGTGCTTTATGAAACATATTTTAAGCATCATATCTGAACCCCTATTGCTAAGTATTAGCAAATCCCATTAGCATTATATAAATGACAATGGAAAAGAGACATTATTTTCTACCTCAATCTAAAAGAGGGCTATATAGTCTTTTTATACATTATAGGTCTTGGTCTTTGAATAGCATATACTGTATATTCATTCACATTGAAGCAAAACTAAGTGCACTGAAGGTGATCATTCTCCATCCATGGTTTTAATAATATTCTATTTGTGATAACATTAAAATATAATTTGAAAACAATTTTTGGAGGCCTTCAATGCTCTATTTATTTTTCAGCTACTGAATTCAGCCTTGGAATCTCAGATTATTTATCTCAGATTTTAAAATTAGGAGCAATTTATATTTGTCAATTAAAATGTCCTTATATTCTAAAAAGTTGGTGAGTGGGTGGGAGGGGTTTGATATAAAAAATGTTCTTTTTCTTATCATAACCATACACCACTCTAAATACCCCCCCCCAATATATCTTGCAGTTATCCCCTGTGAACTCAAAATTGTGCAAATAACACCAATTTTCTACATTATGTTAACCTTACCTCATAATGACAAATGCAGACAGAGCTATCTAGTCCAATCTATCTTCACAGCTGAATAATGGAAGGAAGATCTACATTTATTTGCTTTGCATTTTTTTACTTATTTAGGGAATAAATACCTGGATAATGAAAGCCAGTCATCTGCCACTAAAATATCTATGAAACATATTCATTTCTTAAGCTGCAGAGAATGAAAAGCTGTTTCCTATTTAGCCTAATTTATCATATATCCTAAAACAGTTACCAAAGATATTTACTGTAACTAATACATTTAGCATAAAATGAAAATGTACAGAAACAAAAGAATGGCATTTATAGGCTAATGGCTATGGAGGAATGTTTAGTAATAATGGAGAAAATACAGTAGGCACTGTTTTCTTTATTTTTTTTTTAATGTAAATTAAATAATGGAAAATTCTTAGCTTGTTTTCTTCTACATTTGTACAATAGTAGGACTAGCCTGAGGCAATAGTATGATATAGGCAGAACAATTCTATGCATATTTATTTGAAAATAAGGTTCATTGGGTCCAAAAAATATTTCCAACATTATTTTAGCAATAGCCATAAACAGTAGCCAATGGGACAAAATAATGTGTATGTATTTTTGTCTAAATGTTTCTGTTCTCTTGTCATGCTCTGTCTGTATATTTTTGTGTGAATGGTGTAGAGGTCATCCTTGACTTACAAACATTTATTTGGTGACCATTCAAAGTTACAATGTCACTGAATGAAGTGACTTGTGGTCATTTTTCACACTTACAACTGTTGCAGCATGTCACACGATCAAAACTGGGATGCTTGGGAACTGGAAGGTATTTATAATGGTTGTAATGTCCTGGGATCGAGTGATTATCTTTTGTGAACTTCTGACAAGTAAAATCAATCTGGAAGCCAGGTTCACTTAACATGTTACTAACTTAACAACTGCAATGATTCACTTAACAACTATGCTAGATTGGTTGTAAAATGGGGAAAAATTGATTTAACAGCTTTTTTGTTCAATTTTGGACATTTTGGGCTCAATTGTCATAAATTGAGGACTAGCTGCATTGTGAAGTACATAACAGGCTGCATATGCGGTGTTCAAGTTAATGTAAGTGGGGCGAACTTAGAATGAAGCAGTTAGCAGACTTCGAAGTCTTGGTCCACTATCTAGCCTAAAAGAATGTTTTGGCAGTATATTTTTTCCTACAAGGTTTCCCTCCACAGTCTCAGTCTCAAGCCAGATCTGGCTCATTTCCATTCTTCTTTTTTTTCTTTTGACAACTTCTCCCATCCTACTAAATCTGTTTCTGTTCCATTCACTTCTGGACAACAGGCAAAGTCACAAAGCATTAAATTTTCATTCATGCTATGAGAGGCAGGTAGCTTTATAAGTCTTTCATCAAGTCACATGGACATCCAGTTCACATATGCATATGTTATAATAATAACTAGGCTGACTCAATATCATTTATTCTACAAATTCAGGGATGCCTGCATCTATTTAGGGATCACACATGTGGTTAGTAAACACCAGGGACGTGCAGTCAGGGGAGGAAGGGGAGGCAGAGCCTCACCACTGTCATCATGAAAAGAAAAAAAAATGTAAAAGGAAAAAGGCAAGAGCTGAGGTCAGGCTGGGCTAGTTGCTGCCAGAGTCACCATGGATGACTCTGCTTAGTGCTTAACTGTTTAAAAAAGCTTCTAAAAAGTGCCCTCTACAGGAGGAGGCAGGAGAACAACGTGCCTCATCTAGTCTGACTTTTTATGATCACTCGAGCAGAGTTAAGCAAGGGTTAAAAGCCAAAAAATTCCTTATGTAGATGAGGCATGTTGTTCTCCTGCCTCATCCTGTAGAGGGTGTTTTTTTAGAGGCTTTTTTAAACAGTTAAGCAGAGTCATCCACGGTGACTCTGGCAGCAAATAGCCCAGCCTGACCTCAGCTCTTGCCTTTTTCCTTTTACATTTTTTTTTCGTTTCATGATGACAGGCAAGAGCAGAGTTGAAATCCTCTCTGAAACAGCTGGAAAAGGTACGTGTGGGTCGGAGGGAGGGGGAGGAATTCAAATTTCATCATCCTGGTGTAACTTTGTGTGTGTGTGTGAGAGAGAGAGAGAAAGAGAGGGAGGAAGGAGGGGAAGGGAGAAGAAAAAGAAAAAGAAAGAAGGAAACTTATTTAGCAAAGGAGAAAAACAAATACTATCGCTTTAAATCGGAACTGACCATGCCTGGCTGTGGAATTCTGGGAGTTGAAGTCCACAAATCTAAAAAAAATTGCTGCCTCACCAGCCATAAACCTCACTGCACGTCACTGGTAAACACAATTGCATTGATCCAAGGCACATGTCATATGAAATCACAATTTGTTTGCCCATCATATGTTCATAAAATCACAATTGGCTGGATTCACATATCACACTTAGGTAGTGGATGACTGATTGATGACTAGAACCACAATGGAAAGCTTTAGAAGCCAAAGAGCTACAGTAAAGAGGCAAAAATACAATCTGGATGGGTTGGGAGCATCTTTGGTTCTGAAAGGAAGAATCCATGAGAAATTGTGGAGAGGCAGAACATCAATGTAATTAATTTAGGCATAAAAATCAAGAACTAGAATTGTGATGCCCTAGAAATGTATCTCATAAATGGCAACTAGGTGAGCTGGCAAGAAATCTGGGGAAAAACCATTCAAAATGTTCCAAGAGTGTCCAATTTAATGAGATCAAATTAACTGAAATCTGGAAATTCCTTTTGCATTTTCCAAGATTCTGTATTTGCCTATAATACTAGCATTAAAGGTAACTTCTTGAAGTCTGTGTAATTTCTGCTTCCTTAATATGTATGAGGTTGATTGTTGCCTTTGAGGTTGTAGATCAGTGGTAGTCAACCTGGTCCCTACCGCCCACTAGTGGGCGTTCCAGCTTTCATGGTGGGCGGTAGGGGTTTGCTGTAACTCTGCTTTATAAATTTTATAAAGTAAAGCTACTTCCCTATTTTATAAATCACCATTCGGTGGGCGGTTAGAAAAATTTACTACTAACAGAGATACAAAAGTGGGTGGTAGGTATAAAAAGGTTGACTATCCCTGTAGTAGATTAACAACAGCACCTGTCTTGAAGGCATTACATGCAAAAATGACATAGAAGAAATGCAGAGATTTACTTAGCTCAATTTGTTTACATCTCTTTGTGGATGATGGGTTATAATGCTGTTTCCTAAGAGAATAAGAAAAAGTAGAATGTTTGAGAAGATTATGGGAACAAAATCATTCCTCATGTTCAGTGGCATTTTTTAAAACTTCACTTATTTCAACATGTATTAGCTAACTATGCTTTTGTAAAAATGGTTCTTATGTACAGTGAATGGAAGGGGGGGGGGAAACCCACGCATTTTCTCCTAACTCAGGAATGTTATGGGATTAGTGGTTTAAAAAATGCTGTATTTGTAATAGCAGAGCAATCAGTTTTTCTTTTGGGATCTAAAAACTTGTTTTGCTCACTTGTGGCAATAAAAAGAAACCTACCACTGTGTTATTTGTTGCTTCATTCTTTTTCACATAGTTTTCATTCTTTTTCACATCATGTTCTTCATGTGAATTATTGCTTTCAAAGAAACCTTTTTAAGTAGCTAGAGTATTGAACTCTACCATCCAAATGCCAAGAAGATTGATATCTAATGCAATAAACCTGGCTCTCTCCACCACTGCAACCATCATAGAAACCTTATATCATTTTGTAGAAGGGAAAAAATAGTATATGTTTTCCTCTGCCCAACACTTAAATATCTCAAGTCCCATGTATATAAGAGATTTCCATCTCACCTGTTTTCATTTGAGAAAACTCTTGTAAATATTTTGTATTTAATTATTTATTTATTCAATTTCTATAGCTGCTCAGCTCAGCCAACTGACTGTGGGAGATTAATAATTTTAAAAACTATCATACAGTTAAAGATAAATGTAAAGGTTCCCCTCACGCATATGTGCTAGTTGTTCCCAACTCTAAGGGGCAGTTCTCATCTCTGTTTCAAAGCCAAAGAGCCAGTGCTCTCCGAAGATGTCTCCATGGTCATGTGACCGGCATAACTAAACGCCAAAGGCACATGGAACGCTGTTACCTGCCACCAAAGGTGGTTCTTATTTTTCTACTTACATGCTTCCGAACTGCTAGGTTGGCAGAAGCTTGGACAAGTAATGGGAGTTCACTCCATTATGCGGTACTAGGGATTCGAACCGCTGAACTGCCAACCTTCTGATCAAGAAGTTCAGCATCTTAGCCACTGAGCCACTGCATCCCCTGCTATCATACATAAAATAACTTTTTTTAAAATCCAAAGATTAAATACATAAAGTAGTCAGATATGAGATGGGCAGCAAATAAATGTTAAAAATAAATAAATAAACATATGGCTGAGGTAACATATGGCTGAGCTGAGGTAGTTAACCAATTAACTGCAAAGCCAAGAAATGGCCCCTAATATATTCTAAGTCAGTGGTGGGTTCCTACCGGTTTGGACAGGTTTGGCCAAACCAGTAGTGGTTTGGTGGCTTGGGTTGCTGAACTGGCAGCGACCCCGGCATGCCACACCCCCAAACTGGTTCTCCAGGCAGCACCATAGGTTCTGCGCATGCACAGAACAATTTTAATCGCACTGTGCATATACACACGAGTGAACTGGCAGTAGTGTCTGCCAGAACCTATCCCTGGTCCAAGTACACAAGTAGGTTTTTAAAGCCTTATGAATGACCAAGAGGGCTGGGGCCATTCTAATTTCTGAAGGGAAAATATCCTACAAAGCAGGAGCTACAGCAGAGAAGGTCCATCTTCTAGATCCGGCCAGTCAACAATCTTTGATTGACGGGATCTGCAGCCTGCCCAATCTGCTGGATTGAATTGGCTGAGAACAGACTCTTGGAAAAGATGATTCCCCAAGACATGTAGGGTTTTAAATATAAAATCAGAACCTTGAGGTGCATCTGGAAGCAAACCAATAGCCAATGTAGCTCACATAATAGCAGCATAAAATAGCTCGAACAGCTCTGCAATTTTTTTTAAAAAATAGAATAGAAGCAACACAGATTAAATACTGAGTTGTGCAAGATTGGAAAACAGAGGAGGAGGAAGAGACTAAAATTACCACACAGCACTGCTTGTACATCTGTGTTAATGATCTTTTCTACTGTTCCTTTCCTATTTACTGCCAAATGAGAAACTTGCTTGTTTCAGTCATCTTCCTCTATGTTCTATGTATCTTCCTTAGGACCATTGTACAATTCTGCTTCTAAAACCAGTAAGGAATATATCCAATCTTCCAGATCAAAAGTAACTGTGCGTGCACACACACACGGACATCATATTCCATAAAGTCTGGGATCCTAGAATATATCAAATGAAATAAAGGAAAGCATCAAACCTAAGGAGATAGTGGTTTGAATATCCTATTTAAAGTAGGATGTCCACAAATGAAAAAAAGATGTCTTGCCATCTTATATAAGCTACATTCATTTCAATAAAATTAGTCTGGAACACATTTTCTAGTAATGTATATACCTTATTAGCATTTAGACTTATATACCACTTCATAGTACTTTACAGCCTCTCTAAGCAGTTTACAGAGTCAGCATATTGCCCCCAACAATCTGGGTCCCCATTTTACCCACCTTGGAAGAATGGAAGGCTGAGTCAACCTTGAGCCCAGTGAGATTTGAACTGCCAAATTGCAGGCAGCCCACAGTTAGCAGAAGTAGCCTGCAGTACTGCATTCTAACCACTATGCAACCATGGCTTATTGATTACCATTAGCTGTATTTTTTGTGCCATATGTTACAGGATACTAGTTCTTAAGAATAAGTAGTGAACATACCCCTCAGGATAAATTTTGTGTTTGAAGGAATCCTGGCAATATATCTTGTGAGGGGACCTCATCTTCAATTGTTCTAGTTATCCAATAGTGTTCCAGTTTTCCTTTTAACTTTTCATAATGCGCCAGAATAAAGCAGTATCAAGAGCACAAAATGAAATCTGGTCACTTAAACATAACTGATCAAAATACTGCTAAATTGTTGAGCAGTAATAAGAAGACTGTGGGAGCTGTCCAAGGATGCTGAGTGCTGATGCTATTCCAGATGTTAAAGGCTAAGTAGAATTCACCAATTAGTTTCATGCTGTTTGATCTGAAACATAATTTTATTGAAGGAATGAGGAAAATGGAAGTCTTTCACATTTACAAGCAAAGAGTAAAAAAAAATTAAAACATTACAATCCCTGGTCAAAATAGTTCAACCAGGAAGACTTATCATTTACTTATTTAGATTATTTTACTGTCGAGGCTATGGATTTCCCAGTTGAAATGTATGGCTGTGAAAGCTGGACCATAAGAAAGGCTGAGTGCCAAAGAATTGAGTCCTTTGAACTATGGTGCTGGAGAAGACTCCTCCGAGTCCCTTGGACTGCAAGGTGATCAAATTGGTCAGTCCTAGAGGAGATCAACCCTGACTGCTCTTTAGAAGGACAGATCCTGAAGATGAAACTCAAATACTTTGGCCACCTAATGAGAAGGAAGGACTCACTGGAAAAGAGCCTAATGCTGGGAAAGAGTGAAGGCAAAAGAAGAAGGGGATGACAGAGAATGAGGTGGCTGGATAGAATCACCGAAGCAGTAGGTGTGAGCTTAAATGGACTCCAGAGAATGGTAGAAGACAGGAAGGCCTGGAGGAATGTTGTCCATGGGGTCCCGATGGATCGGACACAACTTCACAATTAATAACAACAATCAGTCATTGAAATAAATATTGTGTGAAGTGAATCTTTAACCCATTTCAGTATAAATGAGTATCCAGATGTTCATGTAATATAAGCAAATTTGATTAGTAAATAAGGTACCACTATTCCTGTCCTCCACACCTTCTCACCATACATACATTTTACATATAAACATTAAAAATAAATATTAACAGAATTAATGTAGCATAATACAACATTGCATTGCATGTTTCAGGTATCACAAGTGCCTTACTAATGTGGTTTAGTTATGTAATATAATGTGACATAACAGATATTTACAGTACAGCTGAACACAGTTCTAATCATTCAACCAAACTCTTTTTACAGGATATTCCATTCAATTCCTACTTTTTCCTAATTGTCAACCTACATTTAATGAGGCATGAATATGGTAAAATTTTCTAAGTACTTTTTTTAAAGCTCTCATACATTAAAACACCTAGGTGTTAAAATGCTGAATTTTTCCCTGTACCTGTTGCTATCTCATTTTTCCATATGCCACTTGGGCTACATAATTTACTCTTTATATGCCAAGGCATGGAAGTGAACATAAAATAGCAAAATGATGGACTTTCTAAAACATAATTGGTCCATAAGGAATACATATTTTGAGACAGAAAATCCAAAGTATAGTTAAATATATCACTATAAAATCGACTAAGTCAAAGCAGAGTGTATTTTACAAATAGTAACTTAAAACCTAGTCACATTCAGAGCGACAAAATTTCACTGATTGGATAATAGCAGCTCTAAATAGAATGAATTTAGGTGGCCAGTAAATCTGACAAAATGAGAAGGTATTAGTTATAATTTTTTTGGGATTGAGACCAATATAATGTGGCTTAATTCTCAATATTTTCTTTCTCGATCAAGGCAGGTATTTGTTGAAATGGAACATCCTGAAATTTCCTTTAAAGAACAGTTTTTGGAATGAGATTAAATCTTTGCAGATTTAGGACTTTTCTGAACTTGGAAACTATATTTGGTTTAAATATCTTGCTGGTTTGAAAATGAGGCATGATACCTAGGAATATATCTTTAGGTAGGGCATTCAGATCTAATTGACTTCCCACATTCATGCCTTGCTATTTAGGTGGCCCTCTACATCCCACCATCAAAACTGAGGTGAGAAATGGTAGTATTTCAGTTTCTCATGCTGTGACTTACTCAAGGGTGAAGCAAAATCATTAATTAAAATCCAACTCCACAGAGGAAAGAAGTAGCTTTAGCCAATATGAGAGGATATATGCCCATATTGAGTCTCAAGTTTTATCATGTCAGCCCTGTGATGCAAAGCTGTGTTAGGAACACACTGGAATGTGAAACATATTCCTTGAATAGAGTATACATTCTTCAACATGGTGAAGCACCTCTACAATCCCCGTGGGCTCTGTTCAGAAATTGGGCCCAGAGTCCAGCTGAAAATACTTTCAGTGCAGCTACATGTGAATAATGCACCCCTAGAATAATATGAAGATTGTAGGGTGGCTGCTGATGAAGGCATATTGAACATCACTTAATATATAGTCTGTATTTGCCAGTTACTTAAAACTCTAACCTAGATACTTGAACAATTTTACCTGTTAAATTGGGTGATTACTCTGTTGCAGGCTTGAATGGATTTTAGGATGTTTGGCAAAAATGAAGACCATTTTTGTGTAATTAATGTTGAGCACTCCTGTACCAAAATGGATGGTAAAGACATTCAAGGCTTGTTTTAGGCCAGTTGGCACCTGAAATAGCAATGCAGCAACATTGCTCTCTCAGGTGCCAAGGAGGATTGGAATATAACTCTCCTTCAATTTCAGAGAATGATGAGCTTGATTATTTATTTTAGGCACTAGCAAATTGATATACAAATTAAATAGCAGTGGTGTCTTGCCTAACTCTCTGCAGAAAGAATTTGCATGGTGTAATGGCCCTGGTATTCTCATAGAGTTCATGTATAAGTAGAAGCAGGCATCTATCTATGGTAAAATTCTTAAATTTACACCATAATACAGTTCTTATTTAGAAATAGAATAACAGAGTTGGAAGGGACCTTGGAGGTCTTGTAGTCTAACCCCCTGCTTAGGCAGGAAACCCTATACCATTTCAAACAAATGGTTATCCAATCTCTTCTTAAAAACTTCCAGTGTTGGAGCATTTACAACTTCTGGAGGCAAGTTCTTCCACTGATTAATTGTTCTAACTATCAGGAAATTTCTCCTTAGTTCTAATTTGCTTCACTCCTTGATTAGTTTCCACCCATTGCTTCTTGTTCTACCCTCAGGTGCTTTGGAGAATAATTTGACTCCCTCTTCTTTGTGTCAGCCTCTGAGATATTGGAACACTGCTGTCATATTTCAAAAACTAATAAAGGAAAAAACTAAATAAATAATAATGGTGTATTTTTTAATTATAATTTGTCTTCACATCCCATTGCCAGGAAAATAATGGGATAAATAAAATAAATAAAGTAAAATAAACATCAAGGACTGTCAATAAGTTCCCAAGTCCAATAAAAACTGCTTATCACCTTTAAAACACCCTATTGAGCAACACTGGGATGTATCAATGCATTGCCAAAATTGAGTCTTTCAATTCAGTCTCAAGAGATTATCTATTGTGGATCTCTCCTCTTGTCGTTCATTGGTCATGGGCCAGTGACAAATCTTATCATTTGTAGCCCTTATTTTATGGAAATTCTCTTTGGACACATGCATGCCTCCTGCTCTACAAATATTTTGAATAGAGGCCAAAGCATCATTTTTCTAATAGTTCAGGTCAATCAATCAGAATAGAACTGGAAGGGATCTTGGAGGTCTTCTAGTCCAACCCCCTGCTGAAGTTCTTATATTAGGTATATGGTGCCTTTTATTCATTATTTTTCTAAACAAAAACATTGATTTCCATTATTTATATATGTTTTAATGCAACATTTCTGGATTTTGTTGCACCCTATCAACAGTCCATTAGAAAAGGGTGGGTATAAATACTGAAAAGTAAGCCACTAATAAAATAGGCATCCAGTACCTGCTCACATAAAGTTATGGATAAAAGAATTCTCATTTTCCCATTGGAGATCCCTATATTCATGAGAAATCAGAAATCTTAAAAATGGTTTGGAATAAGAACAGGATTTGGGGGAAAAGTAAACCAAGTAGCAATAGCAATAGCACTTAGACTTATATACTGCTCCATAGTGCTCTAGAGCAGTGGTCTCCAACCTTGGCAACTTTAAGACCTGTGGACTTCAACTCCCAGAGCAAAGCTGGCTGAGGAACTCTGGGAGTTGAAGTCCACAAGTCTTAAAGTTGCCAAGGTTGGAGACCACTGCTTTAGAGCAATGGTCCCCAGCCTTTTTGGCACCAGGGAACAGTTTCATGGAAACTATTTTTCCCCCCATGGAATGGGTGGTGGTGGTGGTTTTAGTTTCACTCACTTGCCTGTTGCTCACTCCAGCTGTGGGGCCTGGTTGAGGACTCTTGTTTTACAGCCCTCTCTGCGCAGTTTACAAAGTCAGCATATTGCTCCCAACAATCTGGGTCCTTATTTTACCAATCTCAGAAGGATGGAAGGCTATGTCAACCGTGAGCCCAGTGAGATTTGAACTGCCAAATTGCAGGTAGCCCATAGTTAGTAGAAGTAGCCTGTAGTACTGCATTCTAACCACTATGCAACCATGGCTTATTGATTACCATTAGCAGTATTTTTTGTGCCATATGTTACAGCAGTGTTTCTCAACCTTGGCCACTTGAAGATGTCTGGACTTCAACTCCCAGAATTCCCCAGCCAGCGAATGCTGGCTGGGGAATTCTGGGAGTTGAAGTCCAGACATCTTCAAGTGGCCAAGGTTGAGAAACACTGTGTTACAGGATGCTAGTTCTTAAGTGTAAGTAGTGAACATACCCGTCAGGATAAATTTTGTGTTTGAAGGAATCCTGGCAATATATCTTGTGAGGGGACCTCATCGGAGTCCTTCGGGATTGGGCGGCCTATAAATTTATTAAATACAAATACAAATTTTCAACCAGCCTCAGAAGGATGGAAGGCTCAATTAACTTTGAGCCTGTGGTTAAAATGCAGTATTGCAGGCTAACTGTGGAAAAAGTTAGCCTGCAATACTGCATTTTAACCACAGCACCATGAGGGGTTCTGAATAAAGTTGCTGATCAAACTGCAACTGTTGGATTTTCCCCAATTCCTTCATTTTCAGGATCTGCAATTCCTCCTGAGCCTTTCCTGAGTGATCCTGGGCTTCAGAGAAGGCTTTTCACAGAGTGCAAGCACAGGAAGAAACTTTTAGTTATCATGTGCAAACATCTTCATGTGAATGTTCTTGACCCACATAAACATTATTTGTAACAAAAGGTCTGGATTGGGTTATGGTGTGATTCCAGTCTAGTCTAGTTTTTCAGGGTTTTATGCCCCATAATCTAGATGAGGGGTCACCAACCTTTCAGACCTTAGGGAACACTAAATTCATAATTTTAAATCCTGCGGACCACTAATATGATCTGCCTAATGACCAGCTGAGTGGGCGTGGCAAGATGGTCATGTGACTGGGTGGGCGTGGCCAACTCAATGTCACTCACATCAAGGGGTGCCTTGTTAGCATCTATTCGCCACTCCTCACCTGCCCACCTGGGCTCTTTAGGGCCCCAAAAGGAAGCAGTTGCTGGAGCTAAGCAGCCACCATGAGAACTAGTTGCCAAAACAGCTGGCTCAGTTCAAATTGGATCTGAACGAGAAGGAGGCTCAGGGAAAGCACCTCGCTGAGAACTATGAGCATAGGCTTTCCAAGCAAAGGGAAGAACTGCAGGAGTGCAAGGCCAGGTGCCAGCCCCTGCAGGCTCAGCAGGCTGAGATGGTCAGCCAGTTCCAGACCACGATGTAGTCACACTGGAATGAGGCCCTCTGGCTCTTCACCACCAGCGGCACTTCTCTTCAGCCTCTGCCCAAAGCCCCACACCAGGAGGCTGAAGCAGACACCAAGTCAGAATTTCTGCCCCCTTCTGACCCACACAAAATGACACAGAAGGTGGAAACTCTCTGCAGCAACACAAAAGCTCATTGCATGTATCCAGCACAGGGGCCATAGTTTGAGAACCCCTCATTTAGTGCAATACAAAAAATGCAAATAAATTTTCTGTGGACAACCAAAATTTTCTTATGGACCACTAGTGGTCCACGGACCACCAGTTGGTGACTGCTGATCTAGATAATATGTTCCAGAATTTCTCAGTCATAGCTGCAGAGGATACTGGGGCAAAATGCTAAACTTGCATGATGTGTGAGCTGAGAAGTGATGAAGAAATTACCTAGCCTACTACTAAAATTATGAGGCATGTTATCTCCCTCACTCATGCCTCTGCTTGGGTTTTGATTTGGAAGAATATCCTCCCAATTACACTTTATTTTAAAGAACCTTTCACACAACTGCCAATTGTGTGAAAGCTGTTGCATCTGATCTGACCCTAGTGCCCCATCATTTTTGTGAAACTATTCAATGTATAGTTAAGTACTTGCAGAGACTTGCAGTCCAGATGTCTCTGGAGCAAATATATTTCTCAGGTGGCATGCTACAGCAATGGTAACCCTACAATACAACTTGCATAAAAATTGATATGGATAGCAGACTTACGTATCTTTGGATACATCTGAGCCAGAGAAATTTGGAAATCCCAACGTTGGAGGAAGGCTTTGCTAATTTTCTAAAAATGGGATACGAAGTTGAATTAATACTGGGGTTAATGGAACAATAGACAGTTTGGGTTAATCTGGGTTACTTTGGCTGTAACAAACTTGTTTCTTATTTTGAATGATGTCTGGATGGACCATATTAAGTATAAATAGGGCTCTATTAAATCATGATTCTATTATGTACTTCTAAAAAGTGCAGAAAAGCCTATAGGTTTAAAAACAAACTTGGAATTTTATCTATGAATGGTGCCCAATCTTAGTGGTATGGTTGCATTTCCCTACATATGTGAAAAGGGATCTATTGCATTAGAATTTAAGGGGCAGATTATTTCACTCTAATCTTATTACTGTATCCCATTGCACATTTGCACCAGAGGGATTGGCTGAACATTTCACTCATTTTTCCAACAGTGGATTGAAAAATAAAATTAACTGTTCCCCCTATTGTCCCCATGCTGACAGAAACCTATTAATAATACAAGGCTACATCAATTTCCATCAAAGCAATTAAGTCATTTAAAATAAAATAAAGTAGAATAAAATAAAATGTCTACTCACAAAGTTGCAAATCTCTAATATTAGGCTGCCTTTTCATCTTCTTTGTTATTGTAGAAAAATGGCTTATTTGCTGCATTCAGCAGCAATTTAAAACTGTGGTTATAGGGGAATAATTGCATGTGGTTTTATGCAACAGAAGGATAATTTGATCTAAAAATCTGATCTAATGCTCCTGCGTAGGGACATATTCCTCCGAGAAGGGAAATGGGAATATATTAAAATAAAAAGAGACAAATGGCATGAACATGAGCTGAGGAAGAGCTATTATTATTCTCTCTTTATCAAGAGACAGATTTTGCTGGGCTTTTGCACAATTATAAAATGAGGGAGGGCTTCCCTTTGACAAGCAAAGGATTACAGTTAAAAGAAGACAACTTTTTCCCCCTCAGACCATCTGACAGAGTAGAGAAACAAGTGTGTGTCCATACAGGGAGCTGATAAACCATTTCCATCTGGTTTGCCCAAAGCTACCAAAGCAATTCAAATAAGCAAAACAACAGCAATAACAAGGCTGATTTGTTGACACTGAAATATGATCTCATTTTCCTCTATGGAAGAAGAACACATCCTCAGGAAGGTTCTTTTTACATAACCCACTCCCTCCCCGAAACATTATGAAGTCCAATTCTAACAGCTTTAAAAAACAAATGCTTTAGGGATGGTGAATTTGTGCAAGGAACTAAGTCTTGCTATGGGCAGCCCATACCAGCTTAAAACTTAGTTAAAAAGGAATCGGCCCACAGAACTGCATTCCTCTGCAGGGGTTTTGCATGGGGAACAAGCAGAGGGACAGCAATGTTGTTTTCACATCCACTTCTTCACAGGAAGTATGTAAAAGCTAATTGCTATGATTATCAACAGCCCATCACTTTGTCTGAAAGAAATTTGTGCATAGATTGCAGCAGGGTGCAACAGTAAGATACTTTATTTCACACTAGTGTGATGGACTCATGCCCAAGTATATCAGGGTGTGTGGAGAGACAAGTAAGAACATAATGACATGGTGAATTAACTCAGGGCGAGTGTGTTGAGGAGGAAGTGCGTTGATCAGTGAATAAATGAAATGAAGGAGTTGCTTTTATTTATTTAAAAAAAGGCTCCTTCAATTAAAATACATAACATAGAAGGAGAAGCAGGTGCGGGAAAAGCACTTTTGTACATATAATGCAGGAATCAGGATGAGAGAGTTGTATGAAGACATTGTGCAGAAAAGTTGCTGAGTGGAATCAAAACAAAAGAAATGTTGAAGGGCAGGGATAAGTACAGCATGGAACATTTCATCACAAAACAGACATAACTTGGCAGATTCACCATATGCACATATGATTGTTGTGCTAATTGGAGACTCAAAAAAACCACTTTAGGCTACATCAAAATCTAAATGCTCTCAGGTGCACCTGATCTAAATAATATATTTTGATAAATAATGTCAGTGTTAGAAATGGGATGAAGCTGAATTTGGTGGTTTCATTGTTGTAAAATGATGTTGTTGAAGCTATTGTTGCTGCTTTTTATTCACATATCACATCACAATTCTGACTGTTCACATTTTTTATCCTTAAAACCTCTATGAAAGATCATAAAATTGTAGAATTGTAGGATTTGGAATGACCTTGGAAGTCATCTAATCCAACCTCCTGCCCAGCACAGGAAGTCTCATACCATCCATCAAAATAGCTATTCATTTTGTTTTTCTTGACACTTCCAGTAATGGAGAACCAATGACTAGGGCGCAAGCTATTCCACTGCTTAATTATCTCACAGTCAGCAAAATTTCCCTGATTTTAAGTTTCGCTCTCACCCTGTTGAGCTTTCACCCATTGTGAGTTTTTTTTTTAATTGCATGATGCTATAGAGCAGTGATGGCGAACCTTTTTGGCATTGAGTGCACAAACCGGAATACACGTGAATGCATGCTGGAGCATCGGAAACTCAAAGACCAGCTGGCTGGTGTGCCTGCCAGTCAGCTGGCCTTCCAGTTTCTGGCACATGCATGCCTGGATTTTTGGCCTTTTTGGGGCCATTTTTGAGGCCAAATACGGGCCCAAAAATGGCCTGAAAAGAGCCCAGAAAACAGCCTGAACAAGCCCCAACAAATGGTCTGTGTTTGGCTGTTTTTTGAGCCATTTTCAGGCTGTTTTCTGGCACTCCTGTGACCACAGAGACCAGCTTCAACAGTGCCCACAGAGAGGGCTCTGTGTGCCACCTCTGGCACTTGTGCCATAGGTTCGCCATCATGGCCATAGAGTATAAAACAAATACCTATACCATATGGCATCTCTTCATGTATTGGAAGACTGATACCATGTCTTCACCTCTCTACTTATGGTAAACATACAAAGTTCCTTTAAACCATTCTTTATAGGATTTAACCTCCAAGTTCCATACCTTCCTAATCATTCTGTAGTCTTTCCAATTCCTTATAATTTTTTTGCCATGTGAAAACCAGAACTGGACACTATGTGGACTGATCAGTCTAGCATAGATTAGTGCTATCATGTCCTGTGATCTTTGTGGTACAAATCTTTTTATTTCCATTTCATTCTATACAATCACATGTTTACTGTGGAACCGAGACATAACATTGAGTAATAAACACAGCCCTCACTTTTATAGAGAATGCCCCCTACAATACAAACCCAATATACCGCCTTAGCCCACCATACACCCTCTTTCATCCCCCTCCAACTTTCATTCTTCCTTCTCTCATACCCCTCTACACCTACTTCCCCTCCCCCTCTATCTAACCCTAACCCTATCACTCCCTCTCTTAATCCATTCCCTCCCTTCCTTCTCCTCCTCCTCTCTCTCACTCTCTCTGCTCTCCTTCTTCTTTCATTCAGCTCCTCCCTTCGGTATCTCTTACTTTCCGATATATTCAGTTTGTTCTGTTTTAACACTAACATTAATAAAAACCACAGTATACAAGTGCAATCATGCTTTAGAATTTAACACATATTATATTTCCCCCCCTCCCCCCCTCCCCCTAGATCCCCGCCTCCCTTCCCTCCCCCCGACTTCCCAGAGCCCATACATGGTATAACTTTTGGACAATCACAGTCTAAAATATCTCTACATTGAACTCAGCTTCTTGCTGTTACCCAAATTTTTAACAATTTACGTTATTACTAATTTTAAGCATAAGCTATCTGGAATTTCCTAGTCCCATATTTGCTTTGTATATAATCAATCCATTTTTTCCAGTCTCGTTTATACTTCTCATTTGAATGTTCTTTAAGATATGCTGAAATTTTTGCCATTTCGGCTAAGTTTGTAACCTTTAAAGTCCATTCTTGAATTGTAGGCAGGTCTTTCTTCTTCCAGTATTGCGCCACATGTCCTGTGATCTTGTCACTATACCTCTGGTGATGCAGCCTAAAATTGCATTGCCTCTTTTGGCAGCTGTAATACATTGTTGACTCATCCATAATCTGTGGTTTACCAAAACTCTCAGATTCTTCTTGCAAATACTACTATTAAGCCAGATACTATCTATCTTGTACCTGTGCATCAGACTGTACTTTATTTATTTATTTTATTTATTTATTTTAATTTGTCAACAAGAACAAGGAAAAAAAGTAGGAAAAACACATGAAAAAAATGGCACAAATAAATGGATAAAAATAAGCAAAACATATCCATAAAACACATAAAAAGAGTACATATAAATGGGACAGTAGGACAGGGACTGTAGGCATGCTGGTGCGTTTATGCACGCCCCTTAGGGATCTCATAAGAAATGCGTAAGGTCCACAGTAGACAGCTTAAGGTAAAAGGTACGGGGGTTAGAGGAACTAACAACAGAATCAGGTAGGGTGTTCCACACATTTACTATTCTATTGCTGAAATCATTTTTCCTGCAATCAAGATTAGAACAGATTACATTTAATTTGTATCTATTGATAGCCCTTGTGTTATTGCAGTTGAAGTAAAAGTAGTCATTAACCAGACGTTATGGCAGATTATCTTGTGTACTAAACTTAGGTCGGAACGTAGATGGCATAATTCAAGGTTATCCAGACCTAAAATTTCAAGCCTGATGGTATACGGAATTTTATTACAAACAGAGGAGTTGAGTACTCTTCTTTTAAAATACCTCTGAACCCTCTCTAATGTTTTAATTCTTCTCAAATGCAAAATGGTTTACCACTAATCAACATTTGTATAAGTTCATCTTATATAGCAATCATGCCCATTCCTTGCACAATTCATACCTTATCACTTCCTATTTGGATTACTGTAATGTGTTCTGCATGGGGCCACTCTTGAAGAGCATTTGGAAGTTGTAGCTGTTCAGAATGTAGTGTCATGGGAGTACTATATTATGCTCTTACACTACTGCTGCTTTACAAATTGCACTAGCTTCTAATAGGCTTATAAGGATGTTTCCTTCCATCAATATCAATTTGTTGGATCCAACACTGTACCTTCTTGGTGGCAGTGCGAATTTATATATATATATATAAAAGATTCCTGGAAATCTGGATAGTCCTAACCTTGTTAGCTTTTCACAAAGTTCTGAAGACCTGGCTGTTTTCCCAGACATTTGGGTCAGGAGGCAAGATGAGCTTGGCTGCTCTTGAAGCATTTTCTTTTTATAATTGGAGTTTATTGCTTTAACCTTGGACAACATGGGTTCTACGTTGTGGGTTTTGTTTTAACCTCTGAATACTGCCCAGAATTACACTTGTGAGAAGAGTGATCATATAAATTATTTAAATAAAGGCATTTGGTTCGATAAGGGCCAATGTTCAAATCTGCTAAGATCCTTTTGAATCTGTTTTCTGGCATATTAGTCATTATCTGCAAATTTTACAACATCTTTTTTATTCCCTCATCTATGTCATTTATGAAGATGTTAGAGAATATCAGGCTGAGGACAGAATCCGGAGGTATTTCTCTGCTTAGCTGATTCCATGTGGACATAGACCTATTAAATGCATGCATTGGTCAGGGTTGTTCAGCTAACTGCAAATCTGTCTAGTAGTGGGTAAGGAAGATGACTTTGACAAATATAAGTTTAATGAGAAGGAGTGAAACATATGAGCCAAGGTGGCGCAGTGGTTAAATGCAGCACTGCAGGCTACTGCTAGATCAGCAGTTCAGCGGTTCAAATCTCACCGGCTCAGGGTTGACTCAGCCTTCCATCCTTCCGAGGTGGGTAAAATGAGGACCCAGATTGTTGGGGGCAATATGCTGACTCTCTGTAAACCGCTTAGAGAGGCCTGAAAGGCCTATGAAGCGGTATATAAGTCTACTGCTATTGCTATTGCTATCTTAAGTCTGCAACAGAAAGAAAGTGGAAGATCCTTGGGGAGACACCTCCCCAAGTCAGAGGACTATAAGAAAGAGGAATATTACAATCAGTTGCAAGATTGATATCAACTTACCAGGTAGTCCAAAATGGGAATTTAACTCCATAAGAGGGCTACTTTGATTGAGAATGTGTATACTAAACATTTACATATGAATCACATTATTGATATTCTTCAATATCAGAAAATGTATGCAAGATGAGTTCCTCAGATGCTGATGGCAGAGATGAAAACTTAAGCTTTGAAATTTTCCAGCAATTGTTTTCACTATATGGAAATGAATGTGAAATGAATGTTTCTTCATAGCATCATTATTGCTGATGAAACATGGCTCATTATTATTGTATGAACCCCCCCCCCCCCAAATGAAGTGTCAGTCCATGGAATAGCATCACAAAGTTTCACCTGTAAGGCACGTAGAGTGGAGGGAATTGAGGTTTTAGCAAGAAAACTTGCTTCCACTCTCAAATCAGAGTGCTACAACACTAAAAAAACCACCAGTGATTAAGCAGAGTTCAGAAACACAAAAATAAAATTTTGCAGTAAGATAGTAGTGTTAGTCTCACACCTAACACACCCACCCAAAAAACAACTGCAAAATTATATTTCACTGCTATATGCCATCTGCTATACAGTCCAGACTGCCCTCCCATGTGATGGTTCTTACAATTTAAGGAACACTTTAGTGGGCATTTGACTCTAATGAAACAGTGGAATTGACATTAGGTTGAAGAGAAAAAGTCTGGAATTATTTCGTATTGGTTTTAAGAAGTTTATTGGCAGAAGTTGGCAGAACAGTGTAGCAAATGAATATATGATAGCAAATAACTAAAGGTAACAAAGCAGGCAATGAAGGATCATTTCAATTAATATTTCCCTGTTTCATTTATTAAAATATCCCCATTTAAACTAAAGCAGTGGAGATAGCAGCATTACCTCATGCATATTTTTCCATTTCTTTGTAGAACAAAGATATACACATTGGATATGATGCAGTGGTTCAATTTTTTTACTGTTCTGTGGATGTGGCTTGGTGGGCATGGCAGGGGAAGGTTACTGCAAAATCCCCATTCCCTCCGGATCAGCTAGGACTCATCAGGCCGAGAACAGATGGGGGTGGGGTCAGTCAGAGGTGATATTTATCGGTTCTTCAAACTTCTCAAAATTTCCACTACCGGTTCTCCAGAACTGGTCAGAACCTGCTGAATACCACCTCTGAATGATGTGAAAGAGTTCAGAACTTAGTATTACCTCATAAGCCGATACCTGAATAATAGTTGCAATGGATGCATCTGTATTTGTGCTGAGTACCAGCCTTTAATTCCAGAACCTATAAAGAGTGAAGTTATATAAACTATTATATGTGGTTGGAAACATCATTTGTTCTACCTGAAGGGTGGATTATTATCCCTTCTTATATTACTATAATTTAAGTTTTCCTATGGCTACGTATATCTATTCAAAATACACAATTCTTGTGCAAGCTATTAGCAAATTAGAGTTAATCCCAAGGATTTTAGAGGAGAAAAAATGCCATTTACATTGCAAAAAAAAAGAATAGTTCCTAAAATGTTTGCCCTACCCATCTTATAGTTTCCTATTCAGAACTGGGAATAACATGAACAGAAGGCTTATAAAATACTTTGGGGATGTGCTGTTTTGAGAATTATAAAACCCCTAGCATCTGCTTACATAAAATGTTAGTAACTTGTACTCTGCACCTGTTTTGAGCATATCCAGACCGGTTCAGCAGCCAGAGAAAGGCAGACTCACAGCAGGTTAATAATATGGCATTGCTCTGCATTCCAGCTAATAAGATTTAAATATAGGCTAATGACTGCATGTTTTCTCTTTAATCAACACACAAATCACCCTTTTATTATTATGGCTTATTTTTTTCCCAATTGAAATTCTAATTGAATTATGCTTCAGCCCGTTAATTGTTGATATAAGCCATATCTCAAATTTCTAGCTTGGCTTATTCTTCATTTTCCCACCCCAAATCCCAACCTTGCCCTATTCATTTTGTAACTGATAGGGAAATGGTGGTGCTGTGCGCTCTCACATCATTTTAGATGTAATCACAAGACAGTTACATTTCCTCAACTGACTAAATCAGTATGGCTAACCTTTTTTGTCACTGCATGCTGGAAATGGCATGCAAAACCATCCCGTGAGGAACGCACAACCTCGCTGGCCTTTGCACGTGGAGGAGTGCCAACACCCAGAAGAGTAGCGTTCCATCGTGCCTGCATGCACTCCGCACCCAAATTTCCAGCTTCCAGCACAGGGACGTGCCTGTCAAACAGCTGGCCATCACGCATGGACATGACAGAAACCCAGAAATTTGGGTGCCGGTGCACTCATGCGTCACAGAATGCCGCTCTTCCAGGTTTCAATGCTCCTGCGCTCATGAAGGCCAACTGGCTGGTGCGCGTATATGCACAGGAATGCAGAAGAGGAGCCAGTGAGGCCTCACGTCCCACATGGGATGGCTCTGTGTGCCATTTCCGGCATGTGTGCCAAGGTTCGTCACCACGGGACTAAATGAAAAGATGTTCAATTCAGTACAAAAAGGTCACACACTTAGAAGGAATCAGCCTTTCTCCTAGCTGATACCTTCTTCAGATGTATCAGTACAACTCCAAGAATTCCCAAGTTTCAAATGAAGATAGTAACTTTCCATGATAATATGGTATCAGAAACAAACTTGTGCATCTCAGAAAGCTCCTTATAAATAAAATATTCAAGATACGTGATCTATTGAAATACAAAAATATAGTTCTGTTTCTAAACTAACTAAATAAGAATTCTTAGTACATTTCCCCTGGCTTATACTAATGACATGAATGGGAACACTTGTTTAAAATGCTGAGCGTCTGCACTTCAAGGGTGTTTGCTGTAGGCAGTACAATATTTCAAAGATAAAAATAGAGACATGCTCATCAACACTCTAGGATTTTTGTCTTGGTCCTACTGAACATTGTTGAAAGCTCTCCTCTGCCTTTAAGAGCTTTTCCAGTACTGATTAAGAAACCAATAGAATGCTAATGCTTTGAATCATTTAATTAACTATATACAGTTCTTAAAAACGCATGTCCTAAGCTATGTTATCAACAATTCAAGATATATTTTGGTAAATGCAGTATAAAAGTGGCTACTATTGACCGAATGGTACATTAAAATATACACTTGCACTTTGCTTAGTGCAGTAGGGCCAAATTATATCCATTTCCCACATCCTGAGATTTAAAATTCAGATACTCTGAAGAAGTATACAGATATACTTCTTCAGATATGATTCAATAATTTTGTCCCAAGTTGGCAGGCCTGGCCAATCTAGATCCCCCATGCACCAGCCTTGGTCCAGCAAGAGTTATGGCTATTATCTTTTCAAACCCATTGGATTTTCTCAGAAATTAAAGGGTATTCAAGTACCATTAGCAGCTGCTGCTGAGAGGGTCATGTGTAGGCCACAGTGGGAAATTTACTCCAGGAATGGGATTGAAAATTTTTAGCAACCAGTTCGCTGGGTGGGCGTGGCCACAGTGGGCATGGCATACTCCGCCTCCTGCACCACAGCAGGGAGGTGCGTTTTCACCCTCCCAAGGCTTCGGAGGTTTTCCTCAAGCTTCCGGGAGGGTGAAAATGGCCTCCCCTGGGCTCTAGAGGTCCTCCGAGGGCCAGAAACTGGCTATTTTCTGGACTTCTGAGAGGCCAATTTTTTGCCCTCCTCAGTCTCTGGAGGCCCATTTCTGGACTTCCGGGACTCCCAGGATGCCTGTTTTTTGCTCACCCAGAGCCTCTGTGTGAGCCCTGCAGTTACCTGGCATCCAAAACAGGCTGCATTGAGACTCCTGTGAGAGGCAGAGCAGGGTGGGCAGGACCAACCAATCCATGGAACTGCCAGTTTGGTAAACCACATGTAAAATTAACATCTGGTTCAGCTGAACTGTTCTGAACTGGCTGAATCCCAACCCTGGTTTACTCCATGCCTGCAAGGCAGGGTGGACAATAAAATGAAACATGAACAAAAGAAGCATGTAAGGAAAATTATAATCTCTCACTTTTTATATTCTTCCAAGTGACATGAAAGCAGTCTGGTAAAAGGGGCCTGTGCACAGAGCAAGAAAATGAAACTCTCCCTAGTTCATAAAAACATTGAGAAATATATTCAGACTTGCAAAATTCTGCTGCTATAGTTTTGCAGTAAAAATTAATAGGTAAAAATAAAAGTTCCCTGCACATGTGTGCTAGTTATTTCTGGCTCTAGGGGTGGTGTTCATCTCTGTTTCTAAGCTGAAGAGCCAGCGCTGCCCGAAGACATCTCTGTGGTCATGTGGCCAGCATGACTAAACACCAAAGGCACATGGAGCACTGTTACCTCCCCACCAAAGTGATCCCTATTTTTCTACTTGCATTTTTAATGTGCTTTTGAACTGCTAAGTTGGCAGAAACTGGGACAAGTAATGGGAGCTCACTCCAATACGTGGCACTAGGGATTCAAACTGCTGAACTGCCAACCTTCTGATAGACAAGCTCAGCGTCTGAGTCACTGAGTCACTTCATTCCCTTTAGCAGATTTTACCCCCCTTTAAATGAAAAATGGCAGAGAGGGAGGGAGGGAGGGACTGCTGGTCTCTTGAGAAGATAGACATACTATTCAAAAATAGGAAAACTCAATATGCTCAAACACCTGGTAAATCTTACTACTGCTGTCAGTTTATGGTATATCAGGCTTTTCAGGATAATCCTGTCATGTAAATGATTGAAAAGAATATCCTTGATGGCCCAGTTCCCTCCACAATATTTTCAATATCCTTTCCGTACTGTGTTGTAGTGGTGGGTTCCTACCGGTTTAACAACTGGTTCAGTGATCGCGCACTTGTACAATTTTGAGAAAACTTTTCTTCTGCATTACTGCTGGGGAGAAAAACAGCTGATCGGTGGCAATCAGCTCTGCTGTGCGACTCAGCTGAGAAGATATAGGTCAGTAAAGTCCGGGAGTGCGGGGACCCACTTGATCATCGGAGCAAACCAGTTTGCTCCCAGCTGATCGTCTGAACTGATCCAAACTGGTAGAATCCCATCCCTGCTGTGTTGAAGGATAACCAATTGCCTCCCGCCAAAAAAAAATTCTGACTAATCTTTTTATGAATTGCAACTAGGCTATAAACTTGTAACTGACCTTTTTGTACCGGATTTAGTCATACAGTATTCTGTCTTTGCAAGTGTATTGAGAGGAAGTCAAGTACAGCCACCTGTTATATACTGATATAGAAGAATTGACCCAAAGGCTGTATGTTCAAAAGGCCAAAAGAAATAGACAATATTAATCTTGTATCTGAGTTCAGAGGTTCCTCATAGCTAACTGCTAAGAGGTGTAACCTAGATAAATTGTTATCCACTAATACAATATCAACCATGAATATTTTTTATTCCCAGGACTGTTTGAAGTGTGAGTTATCCTCTTGGTAAACACTACATCATCAATACTCATTGACAACAGTAAACTGTTATAGTAGTACTGAAGTAAGTGTTGGAAACCGATTCCTCTATTATAGCTCTTTCTCTTTTTTGTGGGTAGGTAATTTGTGTGCATGTGTGAGTTAATTCAGCGTATGGAAAATGGCCAAAGAAGCTCAGATTTTTTGTTTTTTAAATGTATAAAAAACAAAATGTAAATGTAAACGCCAAAGGTGCATGGAGCGCTGTTACATTCCAACCAAAGTGGTCCCTATTTTTCTACTTGCATTTTTTACATGCCTTCAAACTGCTAGGTTGGCAGAAGCTGGAACAAGTAATGGGAGCTCACTCCATTACGCGGCACTAGAGATTCGAACTGCTGAACTGCCAACCTTCTGATAGACAAGCTCAGTGTCTTAGCCACTGAGCCACCACATTCCTATCTATCCTATAGCACCCTTTAAATACATATACAGCTCAGAGTACTTAAGGACAACATTTAATTTGTTTAAAAGGAAAAAAAGATTTACACACACACACACACACACACACACACACACACACACACACACACCTATACATCCCTATCCCTATGTCCTGGGTGAAACCCAGAGCATCCTTATTGATGAATTACATCAATAAAATGGCACACAAAGACAAGCTTTTGAGAGAATGCGATAGGCAGTAGAAGACATGGGAGGAAGATCAAGTAGAGGAAGTGCCATGGCAAAACATGATTTTGTATGGTATGCACCATTGACAGATACTGAGATGGTAGATACTGAGGAATCCTACCAGTGGCTGGAGAAAGCTGTATGAAGGGATAGTACTGAGGTACTGATAATAGCAGCACAAGAAGTATAAAGGCTGGACCCTCCTTTCTCACAAGTCCAGATGGGAGAATGTTGTGTAGAATAATAATAGGTTTATGATTCTGTAGGCTTAAGATTCAGATCTACATAGCTCCTTGCAAATGAACCACACATCATAATAATAAACAAGGACTAAAGGACAGTAGTGGTGATAGATCTAAAAGTGCTAAGTGACAGCAACATCAGGAACAAAGAGTATGAGAAGCTAGAGAAGTATCAACGCCTGAACTAGAAAGGATGTGAAAAGTGAAGGCCAAATTGATCCCAATAGTGGCAGGAGCACTCAGAGTTGTCACTCTGAAGATGGGAGAATGACTGCAATAGATTCTAAGAACAATATCAGAGCTCTTTGTCCAGAAGACAGCAGTGCTAGGAACAGCTAAGATACTGTATTTGTACTTGTATTTATTAATTTGGCAAACATGTACAAGATAACAGGTATAAATATAAACGTGGATATGAATGAAAGAAATGGGACAGTAGGCATGCTGGTGCGCTTATGCACGCCCCCTATACGGATCTCTTAGGAAAGGGCTGAGGTCCATGGTAGATAGTTTAAGGTTGAAGCAGTGGGGGTTAGAGAATGTAACCATGGAGTCAAGTAGAGCATTCTAGGCATTGACCACTCTGTTGCTGAAGTCATATACTGCATATACTAGAATATAATATAATATTGCATAGAATCCTCAAGCTTCCAGGGAGAATACTGAGAGAATGAGGAAGACACATACCGTCCAGAGGGAAGAGAAAGGATTTTTTAATATTATATATATAGCATAATCAAAACATGACATCTAACATTCACATTGGCTATGGAGTAAATACCTTTTCTAAAAATAATTCTCCCCACTATTAATTTCTTTCTGTTTAGGAAGCTGGAAATTTACCCAATTCTGATTAAATAATACTAATGTGTTAGAAGCAACTGCTTTTCTTTCTCTTCAATTTTAATTTTCACACATTATGACAATCTCATTTGAGGTTATAGCTTTTTCCCTTAAAAAACAAATAAGTGAAGATAATGCATGTTGGAGAGAAAACAGAGAGTGCTACTTTTTATTTTTTTAATGAATCTTGAAATCCTATGTTGTGCACTGAAGATGAATTGTGAGAAACTCCAAAGAGAAAAAGGAAATATATTTTTACATCCTTCTTTCATATTAAAAGCACAATTTTCTTCCATAATATGTGAAGAAGGCTACCAAATTAAACAGCTATAAATGGGACTTGAGGATGAAGCTTAGTGGCTAGTAATTATGACAATTCTGTATCAGTCATATAGAAAGAATAGCAAGGTATGGTGATTGTTCTCATTTTCAGCTCATCTTACAGGTTGTAGGGGACAGGTTGTAGGTCTGATAAGTCTTCAATCTGATCCAGCAAAGCTTTTGATATCTTACTACCACGTCGGAAGAACTTAGTACAATGTTCTTCCATTTTCCTGGCTTTAGGTGTATGAGTCAAGACAAGGGGAAATGGGCACGGAAGAAAATTGTACAACAAATATAATGTAGAAATTCAAGTTCCTGCTATTATTCATTTGTTTACCAGATCTCTTAGTTGTCTTTTAGTTATTGCTTCCAAAATATCATTCAAAAGAGCCCCTCTATTAATATCAGTTTATAAAACATAAATTAAAATATCTCCCCTTCTTACTCCTTAATGACTATACCACAATAGATAGCATAAATCTTCTTGTAGCCTTTTAATATTGTATAGACATAGTTCACATTAAAACAATAACAAATAAACACCCCACCCCAGCATTAGCTAGTATGTATATGCCAATTCTAAAACTAATTTTACATGTATTTTTTCTTTTCATTTTTCTTTTCCTCAATCTTTTTTTCTTTCTTCTTTTCTTATTCCTGTTAATTTCACAGGCTTTCCTGATGCTTTAGTCTGTTGATTTTGGGCAGTTTACAAAACTCAATTTCATAATTAAGGCTAAACACATGTAATGAAGCTCATCTAAACAGAAGCAACAATAATCTCATTCATTCATTCACTTGACATCATCTCTTTGGAAATGGCTTTCTCCTGGGATCTCCTAAAGAGATAGGTCTTTACAAGTTCATGAAATCCATCCATTCATCCATCCATCCATCCATCCATCCATCCATCCATCCATCCATCTAGCAACCCACTCACCCGCCCATCACCACTCTGTATTCTAATAACAAACATCAACAGTAACACAGATAAACAAAATAAATGAAATAATATCAGAGGTGGGCTGCTGCCAATTCAGCCCAGTTTGGCCAAAACAGTAGTGGAATTCAGGCCTGGGTCACAGAACTGGCAGCGACCCAGGCCTGACATGCCCCCGAACCGGTTCCCTCAGCGCCATGGATGTTGCCACCATGTTGGATTTTAGTGATTGCGTGTGCGCGCAGAACAATTTCCATTGAATAGTGCATGGGCGTGGGTTGAGAACTGGTAGTAAAACCAGCAGCAACTTACCCCTGATTAATATGGATCTCACTGTTTCTTAAGCAGTCACCATTACAGAAAACTAACACTTCTTAGGTCATATTGGATGAATTACCTCATAAAGGAGACCAAAAACATTCCAACTCTGACTCTGTCAGGTCTGCTAGAATAAGCAGAAACAATTGGAGACAAGCATCCCACAAGTAATAAAGGGCTTTCTAAATCATAACCACAACCACTAGAACCTAATAGGAATCAGTGCAGATACTCTTATGTTGCACTTAAAAGTGCCTGTGCCACTACATTCTGAACCATTTGAAGACTGTTTATTTCATCCAGACATGTAGAACCTCTTATAAAGGGAAATGTCCTTGATAGCATTACTTGGTAAGTCTGTAGCATAGATATAGTTTACTGGTGATCTCCTACCTCGTGCTGATACATTATTTCACCCAGTGACTTCATGCAGTCTTTGAATAGGAATAGGGAATAAGTAGAGCTTTGAGATACTCCAAAAAACAGAAGCTTAGGGAAGACTTTAATATGGAAGGAGACTGTCTCCCTCCATATTGACTACAAGAGGCTTAAAGGAAGTGTTTGGTAGTGGACTGTTTGGCTTTTTTTCTTGTTAATTGTGCACCTAAGGTATTCACTTATAACTGCATCCATGCTGGACATTAGGTGGTTTGTTTCTTGCAGTGAGCATATACTTATATTTGGTATTATAGTATTGGCATATTTTAATACTTGTGCTATTTCAGTGCTGGCAACTTTATTCTATGTTGTTCTAGAGGCTCAGTTATTTTTGCTGTTGTTGTTTGTTTCAGTTAATCTTGTTTTTATAGTTAGATATCTTTGTTCTTTCTAAGGGGAAAGGAGATGTGAGGGTTTGGGAATGAAAATAATTCAGTTCTTATGCTGGTTCCCTCTACTGCTGACACTCCCCACCCAAGGTTTCTCTTTATAGTGTGGGCTACTTCTAGTAAGGCTTTGATTTCTTTGCCCTGTGTAGACCTTCAGAGTTCTTCCAATTCTACTTCCGAAAATAATTTGTTTCATATTATAAATTAATATGCATCCTATTTCTATTGTTTCTGATCTTGGGTGGTCTTCTTTCCTGAACTGGTACATTCTTTTCAGATAGCTTCTTCTCGTTAGACTTGATTTGAAATAACAAATCATTATTATTTTTTGTTTTCAGCTATGCATACTTGCAGCAGATAAGCAACTTTTTTTCCCAATAATCCTGTGGCAATTGGCCCTGGTTGTTCACCCAACAGTCCAGAGTCTTGTAAGGATCCTATCCATTTGTTAACAAATATCCAAGAATTCTAATGGCTAACTTGGTCCATGCTAATCTGGATGGAGATATCCAGTATAGTTTTCCAAAAATTATATCTCACCATACTGGTTATGAGAAAGAAACTCTTCGTCTGTCTCCTTTGCTGATACCTGTACAGTATGGTTGAACCTATTATTACCATTTTAATGTGTAAACCATCTGATTACCAGTGATGTTCCGAATGGTTTAAAAATTATTAAAAAACATTTAAAAACAAGAACAAGAGAAAAACATAAAAGCAGCACAAGGGAAAAAAACCAAAGGTGGCAACAAATAAACAAACAGAGGGGAACAAGGAAAAGGAAAAAAGGGGGCATCAATTATCTTTACCAGACGCCTACATGAAGAAGCATACTTTGGGGCCCTTTAAGATATTAGTAGGATGGGGGTTGTTCAACTCCCAATGGGAATGTATTTATTTTTTATTGTATTTATTCATTGTTTGTCAACATGTATAAGATAACAGGTATAAGTATGAACACAGTAAATGGGTACAAATAAATGGAGACTGTAGGACAGGGACGGTGGGCATGCCGGTGCACTTATGCATGCCCCCTTAGAGACATCTTAGGAATGGGGTGAGGTCAACAGTAGACAGTCTTAGGTTAAAATTATGGAGGTTTGGGGAAGAAACCATAGAATCAGGTAGAGCATTCCAGGCATTGACCACTCTATTGCTGAAGTTGTATTTTCTGCAATTGAGTTTGGAGCAGTTTACCTTGAGTTTGTATCTATTGCTTGCTTGTGTATTATTGTGGTTGAAGCTGAATTAGTCGTTGACATTGTAGCAGATAATTTTGTGTACTACATTTAGGTCAAACTGCAGGTGGCGTAGTTCTAGGTTTTCCAAGCCCAAAATTTCAAGCCCGGTTTTATTTTGGAGGGCAGACATCGCTGCAAAAATTCTTTCAGGGTCCCAATAGATGATATGTTCTAATTGATGGAACCTGGAGTTCATCAATCCTGCCAAACTGAACTAGCCAGAATATTGAGGGAGCAGGTGATCCCTCAAGAAACCAGGAGTGGCCTCCAACTAAGTATTCTGTAATACAGCAATGTTAATATTGGCTAAGATTAGCAAGCAATATAGACTGCTGGGATAATGTAAACAAAGTTGATATGGTGTCTGACCTCTGATTTTTAATTTTCAGAGTTGGCTTCTTATGCAAATTAGACTTCTGTTTTATCTTTGTATTCTCAAAGTATTTAAAAATATACACTTGGAATTTCTTTAGATGGCATTTTCAATATTAAAAGAGATGCAGATATGTTTCCAAATAAAATCTCACTGAGCAGCCAAACCCCACAGCTTGTTAAATGTGTTTCCCTGGCTAATTATATATAAGAAGGCAAAGGTGGAATTGGATATCAGTCTTAGCACATAGGTTTAAGCCACAGATTTCATGCAAAACTAGTTGAATTGTAATTATTTAATTTGTTTAATATATTCTGATCAGAAAATTCAATTTATCTTCTAGAATTTAGATTTTTAAAGTGAAAGGCAAATATGTAAAAAGGTTAAAAAAATAATGCTGTATTTGTCCTCAGCACCACATATCCGAATTTGATGCAACAGCATTTGGTCCAGTAGCAGATTAAGGCTCACTGGTGCCCTAAACACTGACAAATCTTGGTGCCCCCCCCCTCCTTTGTACATACTGTACAAATCTTCATTGGATTTTTCCCCCCTCAACTTTGTGGTGCCCCCTTGGGCCTGGTGCCCTAAGCACATCCCTAGTCTGCTCAATGGTTAATACACCACTGATTTGGTCCAAGTAGAGAAAAGAAGCATTACAATGATAATCGAAATAAAAAGAAACAGAAAAGCAACTGCAGTAAAATGCCTAGCAATATCTTACTTCTGTCTCTATGAATGTCAGTTCCTATTGTTCTCCCACGGAGTTTTTTTTTTAAAAGAAGGTTCAAATCAGTTTATATTCTTCATTTATTCATGTGACTCAAAGAAGTTGAACTCATCAAAGAGAAGCCTAAGTCTGATCTAGGAAGAATTTTCTCCATATGGTTGAATGGTTCAGCCACATTTATTTACTAGAAGCCACATTGGTATGATTGTTCCCCGCACCACCTCTAGCCTCCAGGATCTTTCCTTTCTTTCCACTGTTATTATTATTTTTTCCTGGACAGATGGAGCCTCTAGACACAGTCATGTAATTAAAGATGATGCTAGAGGCTGATACTTTACGTCTGCAAAATGCTGCTTCATTTATCAATCTTTTTTTTTCTTTCAAAAAGAATCCTTAAAATATAAAATTGGGGGAAGGGAGTCTGGCAGACAATTTGTGAGAACAAATTATGTATGCTTCTTAATGGTTGTTAACTGCCAGGAATTCTTGCAGATTATGGCAGTGTGCAAATCAAACAAACAAACAATTTTCATTGCATATCCTGTTTAGACTATGGGCTTAATGGTCTTGTTTTAGCAAAGAGGGTAGAGACAGCTGCATGTATTAATTTGCTTATGAAATGCACAATTAGCATTTTTCTTCTAGCTATACTGTCATCTCATTCTCGGCTGCAGCAAATGGAATGTTAATTTGGCCCTCTCCAAATATATTCAGAGTTTCATTTCCCAAATTCACTGTTAGCATTCTGAGATTTTTAAAGGGGTGGGGAATTGTAGTCCCAACCTTTGCAGTCTGACCTAGTGGTTAAGGCATCTGGTTAGAAACTAGGAGGTTATGAGTTGTATGTAGTTCACTTTAGGCACAAAGCCAGTTGGGTGACCTTGTGCCAGACACTGTCTCTTAGCCCTAAGAAGGAGGCAATACCTAAGCCACTTCTAAAAGACCTTGCCAAAAAAACCTGTAGAGACTTGCCCAAGTAATCTATCAGGTATCAACACTGACTCAAAGACACAAAATTAATCCATTCAGGGGATGGGAGGTTGTGTAAGGCTGGAGTAATGTATTGGAATGGAGAGTCCAAAACATGGACTATGGACCATTTGGTGACTTTGGGCCAGTCAGGTCAGCCAGTATCTTATGAGAGTAAAAGGAGAGCACCTTCTAGTATATGCCATATTAAACTATTTAAAGAAAGGTTGAATATAGCTGTACTGTATTAAATATTAAAGCTATTATTTTTGGCTGCAAAACTCAGGAACACATTAAATGGCAGAGAGAGCTACATAATATTCTAACTGTAACAATGGTTTATTTGGATTTTTGCTGCTTGTATTTGGTAGGCTTATTAAATACATGTCTATGCTGTCCTTTAAAAAATATTGTTTGCATATAATGAATGCAACTTTCAAAAGTACACTTCAAACAGAATAGAGCTGGAAGGAGCCTTGGAGGTCTTCTAGTCCAGTGATCCCCAACCCCCGGTCCGCGGACCGGTGCCGGGCCGTGGAGTACCTGGCACCGGGCCGCGCAGCGGCCGGGGGCCATGATCGCTGCAGCGGCCGGGGGCCATGATCGCTGCAGCGGCCGGGGGCCATGATCGCTGCAGCGGCCAGGGGCCATGATCGCTGCAGCGGCCGGGGGCCATGATCGCTGCAGCGGCCGGGGGCCATAGTTTCTTTCTGTATGCAAATTAGGGCTAACTGGCACAAGGGGTGTTACTGGACCGCTGGTGGCACTCTGATGTCACCAGCGGCCCACCGCCCCCCTGTGTCCAGCGCCGCCCTTCTCATTCCTTTTCAGCGCTTCAGCGCTGGCCGATTCCTGAAAAAAATCTAAGAGCGCCTGCGCAGCTACGTAGGGCTAGCGTAGACAGCGATAGTAGCGTAGCCTTGCGTAGGCGCAGTTTGTGCTACGCTATCTACGCTAGCCATACTGAACAATCAATGTGTCGTCGCGAACAATGCCCCCCCACCCCTGCGCACGCTCAGCGGGCCACGGTAAAATTATCAAAGGCTGACTGGTCCGCGGCGATAAAAAGGTTGGGGACCACTGTTCTAGTCCACCCCCCTGCTCAATCAGGAGAACCTATATAATTTCAGATAGGTTGCTCTCCAGGCTTTTCTTAAAAACCTCCAGTGGTGAAGCACCTACAACTTCTGAAGGCAAGCTGTTCCACTAGTTAATTGTGCTCACTGTTAGGAAGTTTCTCCTTAGTTCCAGGTTGCTTTTAACCTTGATTAGTTTCCATCCATTGTTTCTTGTCTTGCTTTCTGGTGCCTTTGAAAATAAACTGACCCACTTCTTACTTGTGGCAACCTCTCAAATACTGGAATACTGCCATCATGTCACCTCTAATCCTTCTTTTCTCTAGGCTGGCTATGGATTACAGTTTCCAAGTAATGGCTAAATTAAACTGGTTTAAATATTGATTGTTCTGGCCACATTTCTCTGACTATGTTTATTGAAATCAGCATATCCTATTATTATGATATTTGAGTGAGTTACATGAGGGAAGCAGGGTTTTCAAGCCGGATCATGTAGCACAACAGCAACAGAGGGAAATGTTGCTATCCTACAAACTGCTTGTCTCCTGGGAACGTGGGAGAACTCTGTCCAGTACTGTCAATCTGGTGCTTCTTGCTGGCATTATAATCATTAGAAGAATTAAAATGAAGAAAGATAACTATAATATCATGGAGATTCTTTGAGTAACAAATAACATCAAAAGCAATTTGAAGCTAATACTACAGACATTAACACAGGATGCCAGGTTCTGCCTGAACAGCTGCCACAATGGAGAGATCCCTATGGAGTTCTGAGGACATTCCAAATTCCTGTGGTTTTAGTCCTTGTCACTTCATCATGACATTGGTCTTCATCATAGACATAGATCAGGCAGTTGCTCCATTCTCAGTGTGCTTTCTGAAATTGCCTCTTTGAATTTCACATAACATTAACAAAACCAAACTCCTGCAATTCTACAAGACAGCTCTCTGTCCGAGAAGCAAGCAACTACCTTTTCATTGTAACTCCAACGGAATCAGAAGGCTAATAAGTTCCAATCTTCATACTAGTAAGACTGAGGCCAAATGAAATAAGATATTTAACAACCATTTTCACCGGTAATGATTTTATTTGATACATTTCTGTCTACTTTGAGGCTCAAGGTTTTTTAATTCTGCAAACTATTCTGATCCTTATGTCCTGAACTATTTGGAACATTGTTCTTTTCAGACTCAGTTCTTCTCTGAATGCATTTAGGTATGAATACTAATCTAGGAACTGTGAATAACATTGGTTCACTTAGATAAATGCAATTAAACCAAAATCTCCTTCCAAATATTAAATCTTCATATTGAGTTGTTCCTCTTAATGGCCTCTGGGTTCTGACTAATTTTTGAGTTGGCCTTCAAAGTAGAATAATGAAACTAGAGGGCTGGACTAACTCTCAGCTTTTGCTTTGGGAACAAGTATGTGCTTAAAGTTCTTATGTTATTCAAAATTCCTCTCCCTATTTTATTTGAAATCTAGATGGGTTAAGCTTTGCCATGTGTCTTCTGCTGACATTTGTACCCTAGCAGTTGCCTTCCTTTGTCTAGAGCACAAGTAGTCAATCATACGGAGAACCTAATTAGAGAGTAAGGAAACCCAGGTGTCCTACTTCTTTCTACATAGTATAACATCTGCGGCTCCTTCATGAGTACTTTACATTGACTGATTAACAATGGCAGTAATGTACAGGCATCAAGAGAGATCGGTTTCTCCTTGTCAGACACTCAGAATGCAACTATCAAGTTAGCCCACTCTACTGCACAGCATGACACCACTAGCCTGAATACCTCATCAGGCTTCACTATCTTGAGTCTTGGCCTGTTGCTGCACAGACTTGTATCTGAAACAGAAGAGTTTTTCAAAGGCTTCTTTCCTAAGATTCTAGAAGAGGCCTAAAAAGTTTTGTTTTCTTTGCTGTGCTATGCTATGCAAACTGAAAGGTGTCTGCCAAATCTGGGCCAAACTTTTTCATGATTTTAAAAGAATGCTATGAAGCTCTAGTGCCATTTTTAGTGAAGCTTTATAGACAGAAACAATATTTTAAAACCCGGTAGTAAAAGAATACTTTAAAATTCACATCTCTGCTAAAGATAGAGCATTTTTACATCTTCTAACCTACCTACACAAAGAGAAAAATGCTCAGTTATGTAAACAGAGAATCTGGTAACCTTTCCTAAAACCTTTAAAAACAGGGAAATGTAATTCTTAGGCTTCTGACAATGTTAAAAAAAAGAAAATGTCAACTTGTGCAGTAGTATTCAAATTGCATGGGGATAGGAGTTGAGAGAGGAGTGTTTCCACTTATCTCTAACACCACCCCCCCCCCCCAATCTCCCTGGTTAATGCTACTAGAAGAAAGTAGAAAGCATACATTGGCAGAGTGGCTTTGTTCTGAGTTTGCAGATTTCATGAGTGATGCCTGCTCTTCAAGCATTCCTTTGCATTATTCTTCAGGCAGTAAAATGGGCATATTTTGTGACAGTGGAAAGTTATTAAGTTCCAGTATGATACCCAGTTTCTCTGACAGCATACATAGAGCCACATACTCAGCATGCTGATCCATCCCTATGCTCCTGTGCCTGTTTCACTTTTGCATTTCAGAGTCCCTGTCTGAGATCTGAAGATAAGGTTGATTTGTTTGCTCACTACAGAAGACTTCAGTGAGATCAAACTTTTCATTTGCAGCTTGCTGGGTGAGGCTTATAGTATCTGACAGCCTTTCAAAGCGATTCTGACATCTCAAGCTGAATGCTTACAATTAGCTGTTGTTTTCTGAAACATCACTTTTAATTCATTCATGCTTGTGAAGCACTTTGATAGAATGAAAAACTGTGGGGTGTGAGTGCAAGCACCAAATGTTGATACCACAGTGCTTCTTTGTCAAACATGCATCACCATTCCTGAGAAATTGCAATGCTTCTGAATGGGAAAGGCTTCTCTGGTATTTATACAGTCCCAATGATGCAATAAATACTAATCCTGGCATTAAAAACAAAGCAAGTCATAATTCCAGAAACTGCTTTGCATTTAGAGCACCAAGTGATTTTGAAACAGTTTACTGCTGGGGACAGCAGCAGAACTTATCCATGACATTTAGGTTTATGAAAAAAGGAAGGAGAATTCACCATGCTTGATTAGACTTTCATCTAAAATACACATAAATAATAATCACAATGGCTAACAATGCACACAGTATATGTTTGTTGCTGTTTCCTCTCTTCTTGGCTGGCTGCAAATATGAGGAAAATGCATTACAAACAAAATCCAAAGCTGACAACAGAAATAAGTCAAATATGAAAATGCACGAAGAACAACATCCATTGCAGAAACACACAAACATACACACATATCAAAATTTGAAGAACTCAAAATGAGCTGTTAGTAGATAGTTGATGAAGTGTGGGATTAACATAAGGATAGTAAGGTTCACATTCTGCATCTAATTATGAATTTACCATTTATCAGTCATATTTTTTGGTGGACTAATCGTATTGAATTTTTTTGCCTCCTTCCCATCCCCAGTTCTTGTAAAGGATTTCTCAGGTCAGAAGCTTGAAGTTCACTTTGGAAATTCTATTGTAAGCGAAGGATAGGGAATATTTTTTTTTCTCCTGTAATAGATCAGCATTCCCATATGGGTTATCTATTGAATGGTCTTGTTACTGGTAATGGCAAACTTGCTGATAATGAGGCCATTATAGAGGTAGGCAAGGCAATCCCATTTCTGTCTCCTCCTTGCCTCTTCTGCTTGACCTGTTTTATCTCCCATGTCCAGAAAGCTGCTGCAGAGTAGGCAGACATCACTCTTGCTTGAAGTTTGAGCTGACTGCTTGCAGGAAATTTTTGAAACTGGATCAAAGTCCCGATAAAATTAGATCATGTATAGCAAGCTCCCCATTCCTACTTTAAAAGGAATTCACTGAGGCACAGTACAGTCAATCCCGCATGTGTATTCTAAAAACTAGAGTAATAATTTAAACATGAATATTGACTACACCTATTTTAGGGACTCAGAAAAAATATATATATATTTATTGCCCTACCACCAAATAATTCATGTCAGCAATCATTTCTCCTTATGTTTAGTCATAACAAGTCATCTGCTAATCACACTAAATCAGGAACAGTTTAATCATTGTGGAATAAACCCCAATTGACTATGTTTGCACCACAAGAATCATGATTTGACTCCACTGGAATTAATGTGGCAAGATCCCCCTATCTGAAGCTCCATGTATATACCAAATATACAAAAGTCTTGGGCTCAGTTTGTATTTGAAAAATTAACATTTCTGTCAGCACTATAAGCTTTCCCCAATTAAATCTGAGCAATGTTTACTTTTTCTTAGGTAGGAGTCACTGCTGTTTAAAATGTAGCATTTTAAAATTACAGGTTAACTCAACCTAACATCTTCAAAATTGCTATTACATTTCCTTAATGTTATTCATTTACTTTGCATTCCTGGAGTGAAAATGCCTTCAAAAGAGCATGAAAGTAAATATCAAATATGCAAAGAATGACTGAAGACTTTTATTCTTTTATCAGCTGTAAATTGATGTGAAATGTTTTTTCTCTCCTGTTCCAAAATCCAGAAGGATATATTGCTAGAAAAAAATGGGGGCCCTCAATTTCCCCTCTTTTAAAATTCCTGGCCAACAAGTAGCAAATCAAAGAAGGTAAATACTGCCCCTTGGTGAACAATTGGAAGGAGTTATTTTAAGCTTCTCTAGAGCCTAAAAACTCATTTTCCAGGTATAACTACTATTCTTTTTAAATACTATATTAAAAGGAATTATGTCTGGCAAAGTTGTGTATATCATGTACGTTTAAGCAAACTATGAAATGTCGTACCGAATGATTTACCATTTTTCATTTAAGAATTTTGTTCCTCTCGTATTTATAAAAGGAAAAATATTCAAATCAACACTTTCCCCAAATACGGCTGTGAAATGGAAACAGTTTGGCCTCCATCCAATATAAATAGTCTTAAAATCAATGAGAAAGATTAGTTGCAATTAATTTAAGCCCCATTAATTTCAATAGAACTTAAGCATGAGTAAGGCACTTTAAGGTAGATACCATTACCAAATATGCAGTTTATCTTAACTTGCAAATAATTAGAAGCTTGGATAATCAAATCCAGTAACTACTTCAGGGAAAAATTGATAACTTAATTATACATTTATAAGTCATGAGTTTCTCGTACTACAAAACGATCATAGTTGTTTTGTTTGTTTTAAGTCTAGTAGTTAATAAATGAGAGCCAATTAGGTGTAGTCACTAAGACTAAAAACCAAGAGACAGTGAATTCTTATCCCATCAGTTGAATGACTTTGGGCTACTCACTGTCTCTTAGGTCTAAAAAGCAGGCATTGGTAAACCACTTTTTAAATATTGTCAAGCAAATTGCAGGGACCCATTCATGCAGTGACCAGGAGTCAACCCTGAGTCAAAAGCATACACAGATACAAATGTACACACACACACACACACACACACACAAACACTTTAACAAAAAAATGAGAATGAACGGTTGAATGAACCCATATTACAAAGTAGTTTCTTTTAAACCGAGTTTATTTATGGTCAGTGTATAGACTAAGATAGAGATGTGTTCTGACCCCCTCCTCTGTCCAGTAATGAATGCTGAGACAAGCTTAACTGGAATGTACTTTATTAGCAAGAAACCAAAACCTCGGTGGCTGAAAGCCAAGCATAACAAACAGATAAGGACCTTGGCAGCAACTCAGACAAGCCTTGGCAGCAATCCAGCCTGCCAAGCTAGTTACAAAAGTTCTCCAACTTTTAGTCAATGCGTTGACTTCTGCAAGAGGGGTGTGTGCACAAGCAGTCTTTTGTGAAGAGCCTAATGACCACCAGCTGAGTGCAATTACCTCCTGTACTTGCACAACTGTTCCTGATGCCTATTAGCTCTTCGGTGCCGGGCATCCAGGAACAACTCACTGCTGGCTTCTGGATCACTCTCCCTTATCTCCTCCCCACTGGTCCAAGGCTCAGGCACCTCCTGGTGGCCATCCAGCCTCTCTGCGCCCTGCTCAGAGTCGGAACCCTGTCCAGGGTCCTCCACATCCTCCAGAGCCGACTCATAGGGCCCCTCGCTGTCGGAGTCTGGTGGCCGCTCCAACGGCTCCTCCTGGGCCGCAACAGAGATGCAACTTAATAAATGGTAATGCTAAACCTCTGATTCCTAATTAGAGATTGTGTTTTTTAGAAACTAACAATACATGATGTTTGGAAAACTACTGGGTTATGAGGATTTTGGAAATAGTGTTGGCTGAGCTGCTACTGGACTAGACTACAGTCTTTTTTCCATTGCCAACTCAAGCTTTATCTCACTTTTGCTTTTTTATGGCACTTGAAGAAAGGAAACTTGTTAGTTTAAATAAAATAGACTTTTATTACAATCCTCTAAAACTTTATTTATTATTTTATTTGATTGATTTGATTTTTATCCTGCTGTTGCTCTGTAGTGAACATTTAAGGTAGTTGACAAAAGTTAAAAGGTATAACATATTTTTATTTATTTATTACAATTCTTTGCTGTAAGGTAACTCTGGGTGGCTTATAATACCAAAATAATAAAAAAAACAGATATATATTTACTAATGTATGAAATCACAATAAAATTGTAATAAAAATACAAATTATAACTAAAACTAATAGGTGAGGAGGAAAGGAGAAGAATATTTGGGGGATGGGAACTGCTATTGATTGATAATCACCTCACATTGGGGCCTCAAGCCAGCTGGCACAGCCAGGTCTTCTAGATGTTGTGAAAGTCAGGAGTATTCTCAACTCAGGAGGCAAGATGTTACAAAGGGCCAGAGGCCATTACAGGGAAGGATCTTCTGGACTCTGCAAGCTGGAACTCCTTGACTGATGGGGCCTGTAGCATAATTCCTTGTTAGTGCAGGCAAAGTGGGCCTATCCCTCAGGAGTGAGACAATTCCTCAGGTAACCTGAACCCATGCCATGAAGGTTTTTATAGGTAACTAGCCAATAGCCTGGCATTGCCTGGGCATTTATTTATAGGGGGAAAATGTCTGGACTAACCATAATTTCTAATGTTGGATTTTCTCCCTTACCAGAGGGAGTCCTCTTATAGAGTACTTTGAAGCTGTTACCATGGTGACTCCACTGTGCTGTACAGTAGAAACAATTTTATGGCAGTACAGTAGAAGCCATTTAAAGGCACAACAGGCTACATCTTAACAGAAGCCCCATCACCAAGGGGTATTAGGGGTGTTTTACCCCCACAGTATTTTTCTTCAAAGTCATTTGTGTATCAAGTTTGGTTGAAATTGCTCAAGGCAGAGTTATTCTGGAATACACACAAATACACATAAATACACACACACCAGTGTTGGGTTCCAGATCCTGTTGCAACAGGTATGGTTGCAATGGGGCCCGGTGCCCTCCACATGAATGCACGCAGTGCCTGCATGCATCCTACCTTCCAGCAACGCCTCTGCGAGCCTCCGCAATGCTCCAGCTGCTCAGAAGAGCATTGCACAGGCTCTTTACGTGCCGTGCGCGGAAGCACCAAAGAGTTTAAAGACAGGTAAGGACAACAGGTGGGCGGGCGGGTGGGCCCTCTGGAGCACCGTACCAGAATGGTACCTGGTGCTCTGGCAGGCATTGATACACCCGTACCGAGGCTTATCACCTACAACCCACCACTGACACAGACAGCCGCATGCTGTGAGTTGGGGAAAAACAGTGGAATAACAGTAAATATTAAAATCTTCCAACAGGTTAAAAACATAGCAAAGCAGAGTTAGATTTACTGAAGCTTTAAACCCAGAGAGAATTGAGTGGGAGGGGGGAAGTAAGTGACTCTGGAAGGGAGTGCATTCTTTACCCAGAAACAATTCAGAAGGCAGACTTATCCCATGGACAGAAAGATTTTACTTATTGATTTAATGATTTAAATAATGAGAGTGGTGACATCTTCAAGAGGACTTTTCTTACTGACCTTAACAATCAGATACATTTTTAACAAGAGAAGCAAGTCAGCTCCTAAACCACATAGAGCTTTGAAGGTCAAAACTGTTATCAGTAAGCCGTTGGTAATTCATAAAGGTCTTTCAATACCAGCATTGTTTGAACCTGTACCTGCACTGTTTAGTATTATAGCTGTTGCATTTTACATCAATGTAAACTTGCCATCAGTGCCTAAAACAATCTAATATGAAAACCAAAAACTTGGCAAGTGCAGGTTTTGAACATATAATGTCAAAGAAAATCACTTTCAAATCACCTTATGGCTGCTTTCATAAATTATTACTTATTCTATGTGAAATGGCTAAGAAAACATTCTAGTTCAATTTTGCACATATTGATATGATTCTTGCAGATCTACAACAATAATAAATAAGGTGATTTGCACTGAATATGAGTGATTGTACTAACAATGAATGCTATGCCTTTTGAAACCAAGAATAATAACACTCTCATATGGAACCATGGTATTTTTTCATTCTGCTAGTTTCTTTAGTTCTGTTTTCTGCTCACTTGGGTTTATTGATCACTTGTTTTTCATTCTGTAATCAACATTTCCCCATCAATTTGCTGGTTGACAGGTCTGTAATTTTGAGACATTATAGGCCTAGTATGTGGTATTGCCTATGTACAAAATGGTTTCCTTTGTGAATTGTGACTAAGCAAAGGAAGTTTCTTCCTGCTATTCTGGAGTTTCTGTAAGTGTTTGAAAACTCTATAGCAGAGGTTGGTTCCTACCGGTTCGGACTGTTTTGGCTGAACCAGTAGTGGTTTGGTGGCCTAGGTCACTGGAACAGCAGCAACCCAGGCTTTCCATACTCCCAAACTGGTTCTCCTATGGGGCCACCATCTTGATTTTCACTTCTGCGTATGCGCAGAACAATTGTAATTGCACAAAATTATTTTTTTCTCTTTTTTAAACATTTTGAGTGTGCAGAGACCTATTTTTGCGCAAATGCATGCATACACATTTTTGTGTGCACTGAACTGGCAGTAATGCTAGGAGTAACCCACACCTGCTCTATAGTGGTTTTTACCATCTCATGTAATGTTCATTACTTTCCTAGGACAATGAGAAAATTTCCAAATAAACACTGACTTCAGAACATCCACCTTCTTTTTTTGTTAAAAATTCCTATGTGATTGGCAGTTTGCCTGCTTTGCAGTGTGACAGCTTTTTATTCATTATTATTTTTTATATAAAGGAACTATTTTAAAAGAAAAAAAAACAGATAGGTGCAATGTACATTATGCCCATAGATAGCATATTTTCTGTAGCTGGGGTAATCTACTGTAATACCACTGTGTTTTAGGTCATTGTATTATCTAGCTTTAACCTACAACACTTGCAGTTTTAATTCATGAAACAAAGGCTTGGGGCTTTTTAATGGTGAATTGAACTGAGACAAGTAAAAAGGGAAAGTTCTGAAATGATTGATGAGACAATATCATGTAAACAAGAAGAAAAGAAAAGAAATCTTAGCTAAGTCAAGCTCAATTTGGTGATCCCAAACAAGTTGAACCAATTCCTATTATTTTTATACAGAATGACGAGTAGTTATTCTGGCTGACTGGTGAGTATTGGTATTGATATGGGACATATCTTATTCGATGGAGACTAGATTGCAGCACAATGACTTATATTCCTAGCAATGGTCTTTGATATATCAAAAGAAAAACTATTAATAAGATACAATGATTGAATTCATGAAACATACTCCAACACACACACACACACACACACACACACACACACACACACACACACACACACAGAAATTTACATGTGCAATATGAAGTAAGTGATATTCTCCATAAAGCCTACTTATTTAGCTTCTACTATACTAACAGCAGCTTATTACTTAGGCATTTCAAATGTTATTAACTGTGATTATTATTGATATTTACAATGTATTATTTCATTGTCCTATTAGAAACTGTTCCATGAACATTTGGCTCACCCAGTTACCATCCATATATATTCTGATGCTATGGAATAAAAAAAACCCTCATAATTACAAGGACCATAGAATAGGAATCATTGTCAGGAAAGCCTGAGGCATGATGACCAAGAATAGCTGGTAGCAGAATTTATGAAGAGGAGCTACACGTTTCTGGATTTTGTATGAATACAATAATACAATACAATACAATACAATACAATACAATACAATACAATACAATACAATACACAATACAATACAACACAACACAATACAATACAATACCAGAGTTGGAAGGGATCTTGGAGGTCTTCTAGTCCAATCCCCTGCCTAGGCAGGAAGCCCTATACCGTTTCAGACAGATGGCTATCCAACATCTTCTTAAAGACTTCCAGTGTTGGGGCTTTCACTGGAGGCAAGCTGTTTCACTGATTAATTGTTATAACTGTCAGAAAATTTCTCCTCAGTTCTAAGTTGCTTCTCTCCTTGATATTAATTTCAAGAGTATTGGAGTGGACCATCCTCTGACTTTCAGAGAAAGTAATCAAGACTCAAGAAAGTATATTTACTATAGGTCATTCCTGCATGATACCGAGAGCATATTTATTTTAGGTTTGGAAACCACAATTACTACTATTACTCAGGGCAATTTCCTCCCAGCATGGCACTCTACCTGGCTGCACCAATAAAGCACAGTGTATACAGGATAAAATTCTTTATGGAAAATTTCCCACTGCAATTAAGATTAAAGTTCAGTTTACCTATAATTAACATAATTATATTCTTTATATTCTTAGGACCTTAAGATCTTTCTGATTTGGCTCAGGGCTAACTAGGTGTAGTAGTGGCCCTTCCTATTACAACCAAAATAGATCCAGCAATATCTAAGATGACTGAATTTAAAAAATGAATGATGGTTAAGATGATGAAATTGTGCATTTTTTCATATTTTTGACATTTATCTCAAATGGTTAGATTTAAAGCTTTAGCTAAATATTTGTTTTGGATAGAAAGCAAAAAACAAGCAGAGTATTTTATTATGTATATAATATACAGTATGTATAAGCTACATTATTCTAGATGATCTATATGCAATGATAGTACAGTAACATCAGTACAATAGCCTTTTAGCTGGTGGGGGATTTTTTTGGATTCTCTGTCTCAGATGCTATAAAAATTGCAAAGAAGCAATACAAGGAACATTGATTTATGTTTTCTATATATCGTGTATGGTTCACTGCTCTTCTCATGGCTCATACATCTTCCTTATTTGCAAGTGGCCAACAAGAAAATAGGCAAGTCCCAATTCTTTAAAGATCTGGAAATACAGCTCAGATTTCATGAACAAAACACACACACACACACACACACACACCATGATATATGATATGCTATTATGCCAGTAATGCCTTCAAGCTACAATCTATATATCCATTTTGAATGTGTGTGCTTTTTGCAGTTAATTTATTAGCAAAATCCCAGAACAGTTGTCCTTAAAGAAGAAATGGCTTTAAGACATACTTTTTTTCCTGTCTGCATCTACCAGCACCCACAATCATAGGTTTTTCTACTCAGATTAGAGCAAGATAGTAAGAATACCATTTAGAAAATAACTGTCTTTTTACCTAAGTTCCCCTCTGGTGCTGGTTTTGTTGTATTCGGGTCTTTTCCCATGTAAGATTGAGATTGTCTTGGCAACGTTTCGGCGAGGTCTCACTCGCCATCTTCAGGCTGATGTTTTTGGCTTCGTGTTTGTGTGAGTAAAGCATGGTCGGAGCTGCCAAGGAACAGCAAGGCTGCATAGTCTTCCTTATTTATTCAATCTATATGTTGAATATTAAGGAAAACTTGATTGGAAAAAAATGAGTCTATTTTTAAAGTTGGAGAAAGAAACAGTAATAACCTGTAATTTGCTTAGTGACACTACTATGATAGCTGCAAGACCACAGTGACATGCAGTCGGGGGGGGGGGCAGGGGATGCAGGGCCTCACCACTGTCATTATGAAAAAAAAATGTAAAAGGAAAAAGGCTGAGGTAGTTGCTCCCAGAGTCACAGTGGATGACTCTGCTTAGTGCTTAACTGTTTAAAAAAGCCTCTAAAAAAGTGTCCTCTACAGGAGGAGGCAGGAGAACCATGTGCCTCATTTAGTCTGACTTTATGATCACTCGAGCAAGGGTTAAAAGCTGAAAAATTCCTTATGCAGATGAGGCACATGGTTCTCCTGACTCCTGTAGAGGGCATTTTTTAAGAAGCTTTTTTAAACAGTTAAGCAGAGTCATCCATTGGGGACTCTGGCAGCAGCTAATCCAGCCTGACCTCAGCAGCTCTTGCCTTTTTCTTTTATATTTTTACATTTTCATCATGGCAGACAAGAGCAGAGTTGAAATCCTCTGTGAAACAGCTGGAAAGCTTTCTTGAAAGCGGGCAAAAGCTGCCCCGGCACTATGTCCAACATAGAGGCGGGCCACCTCTATGTCGGACATAGCGGCAGGGCGGCTTTTGCCTGCTTTCTTTATTTTTGCCTCACCAGCCATAAACCTCACCGCACATCACTGCAAGACCAGTACTAAAAGTCAAAGAGCACAGTAAAAAAATACACACACACACACACACACACACACACACACACACACACACACACACACACACACACACACACACACACACATATATATATATATATATATATATATATATATATATATATATATATATATATATATATGCTGGTCTTGTTGTATTCGGGTCTTTTCCCGTGTAAGATTGAGATTGTCTTGGCAACGTTTCGGCGAAATCTCACTCGCCATCTTCAGGCTGGTGTTTTTGGCTTCGTGTTTGTGTGAGTGGTGGTCGGAGCTGCCATCTTTCTATAAATCTTGGTAGGGGTGTGTGGAGTTCTGGCTTTGTCTAAGTAAGTGGATTGATTGGCTGTGTGGTTGTATCATGATTGGTAGATTGGTGCTGATTGGTGCTGGCTATGTGTCCGTTGTTGTTTTGTGTTGTAATGGCCTGTGTGGTGGATGGGGCTCATTTGTTGACTAGGTCTGGTTTCAAGATGTCTGGTAGGCGGGAGGTACCATCATGTTTATTCATGTTGTAGGGGTGTTTCTCTATTTCTATAGCTTCCATAATTATTCTCGTTGAAGTGTTCAGTTTTGGAGATTAATTTGGTTCCTTCAAAGGTGTGGGTAAATGAAGTTAAGAAGTTAAGCCACCCTGAGTCTCTCAGGAGTAGGGCGGCATACAAACTGAATAAAACTGAATAAATCCAAGAAGCAATTTCTAAAACTGATAAGAAACAATGGTTGGTAAACATTATGTCACTATGGGCTGCATTGAGTCATTTTTCAATTCCCAGCCACTTGGCTCAATATAAAAACCTCAGTCTACTCATGAGAAGCAGTGGTACAAGTTCTCCATAATTCACTATTTGACCACCAATCTCTATTGCAATATTGCCCTCTTAATTCTGAGACACCATGGAATTAGAAGTCCAAAATTTCAATTAATGCAGTTAAGTAATATGGGGAAACCATTTATCCAGACTTGGATCTCAAATTGTAACTTCAAAGTTTTGAATGGAGCTTCAAAACTGACCATCTAAAATGTTCACACAAATACTACTTTTTCTTTAATTTCTTGTTAACCTTTACCACCTTTAAGATGAAATGGCATGGGGTCAAGGAGAGGCCGTGGGACAAATAATGAATTCTGGAAAATACATTTAATAATGAGTTTCTGAAAGATTGAGAGATAAATATTAATGTGAATTAATGTGATGCTATCACACAATGTTCTTTTTTGACCTTGACTGCTACTATCTTGAGCTTCATATGACCTTCCTTTTTTCTGAGCATAATGGATTTATAAATACAATTTATTTCTCTGTTATGCTATTTTTATAAAGATGCATGCTTGCATATAGAAAGAAGAAATAAATACCTGACTGGAAAAAAATAAGGTAGGAAGGATTTTTTTTTAAATTCAAGTGGATAAGCTACAATATGGACCACCTATTGCTCTTTCCAACATCAGAATTAATACCTGGTACAAAAACATCCTCACAACAATAGGATATAAAAACCTTGGTATCTCTGTGGAGTAGTTCAGAAATGTAGTTTTCTTCTGAATGCTTATTTATTCTAAACAGCACATTTCAGAGAAATAATATTGAATGAAATGTTTGATAACATAATTGAACCTGTCTTTTTATTTTGAAGATTGCCATTAAATTTGCAGGGGTACAAGAACAATATATATTTACCTTATTACATCATCATTATTCCCATCTTTCTTCCATTGTTAAGACCCAAGGAACATTTTTGTTAGACTCACTGGAAATCAGCAGAGACTTCTATAGACTCTGGAGCAGGAATTTGAGAGCTAAGAGATATATTCAAATTCATGAGATTAGATTTTTTTAAAATGCCCTTACTTTTTATGTAATATGTTAAAAATATTTTTAAAAAGTTGAATAGTGTTATTATAGCTTTATGAATATTTTTTGTCTATATAGAACATGTACATCTATAGTTACTAAAGTAATGTACTAAAATATAAGTGTTTACCTTTACATCTTATTTATATCTTGCCAATCATTCATTGGGAAGTTCATATTTGTCAAGAGCTGCTGGAGATTTGGTAGCACGTAGGTCAAGTCTTTTTCCAAAGAGTAGACTGATAAAGGTCAAGAAGAACTTAATATTGGTCTTTGACTAACCTATAGTCTGTTCTTCACTTATCCAAGAAATAATAGTAAGTAAAGTAAAAATGCAGTTCTTTGTCTTATAAATAAGTCTTATTTCACCTGACTATGCCAGAATCTAGTCTCAATATAAGACATTGTGGAGGAAATATGGATACTTGCTGGTTGGCCCTATCAAAGGCAAAATGAGATGACTGCTGCAGATAGTTGATTTTAAGCATCATGAAAAGGTAACAAATAGTTACCAGGGAAGGAATCGGGTCTTTGGTTTTGTTTTTGCTAGATCCTGATGATAAAGCATGTTAGTTTGGGAAGAAATAGCATTTGTTACTTTTGTCCAAGTTAAAAAAAAATGAGTCAGACTACTCCTGGGTTCCTACCTTGATATGTTCCCTTCAAAACAATTTTGACTTTTTCCTCTCAGAATACAGCATTGTCTCTTCTCATCCTCTAAGAACTAGTACACTATCATTTGATCTCCCTCATTTTTTTAATCTATTATTTACTATAATCTATTATCTTTGAAACCCTATTAAGATTAAATATAACATGCAGTAATGACAACATGTAACCGTAGCCAGCCTTAGAATATACAATAACAACATAGAAGTGGTGGATAGCTTCTCCCTTTTAAGACTATCAAAGGTTAAAAATAAAGCAGCAGTCAAAAAATATACGAAAAACTAGTACTTGGTAGAGTAGTGATGAAGATATTCAGGAGCTGTGATGTGTCTATACATATAAAGATCAGAATTGTGTAGGCAATCCTTTTCCCTTGATACTCTACAGATACAAAAGTTGAACTGTGAAGGAACAGGATAGAAAGAATATTCATGCTTTTGAACTTTGGTGTTCTTTGGAAAAGACTCCTGAGAATATCAGGGATAGCCAAGAAAACAAACAAATGCATCCTACAGTGAATCAATTCAGAGCTCTCGCTTGGGGCATGAATGACTAGACTCAAATTATCATATTTTGGACATATTATGCAAAGACCTAACTCATATGATGAATCTGTAATGCTTAACTCCTTGTGTTTTAATTATAATGTACTCTTTTATCCAATTTTCACTGACAGCATGCTGTCCTATCAAATAGAACTGCTGATTTCCCAGTAATTTTTCCTTATTAAAAACATTTCAGTTGATTATCCCAACGTTATTTATCTTTCAGACAAATTTGCTTCTAAAACAGCAAATGTTTTGCATTTAAGTTTGGAGACTTATCTTGTAGGAAAAACAACAGGAGACATAACATCAGGAGACAAAAGCTAATAAAATTTGTTAATCTGAACAAGTACTGTCAGACTCCTGATTTTTGGCTATCACAAATTAATGCAGTTCTCATTCCCTGATACTTGCTGAGCAAGTATGTACATACCATACACTTCTATGGAAGTAAAGGTCCATTTATTAGAAGATCATGTGAATTAAGAAGAATATTTGCAATCTAAATTCAGTAAGAATTCCAAATAGGCATGCTGATGAATCCATGTGCATATAAGGATAGGATATTTTACAAAACTATTGTTGTTTAGATTATTAATCCAATTTCATGTATTTTATATTAAAAATATGGAATGCTTCATAAATTTGCCTGTTATTCTTGAGCAAGGGCCATGCTAATCTTCTCTGTATCATTCCAATTTTAGTATATGTGCTCTGAAGTAAGCACACAATTTCACATTCCTATTCACAAGGACAGAATCAGTATTCTTTAAAAACTCTTATAGGAATATATAAATTCTAAAGGGGCTGGGAGACGTGATCTCAGAACCACTGAACTATATCTTTCAAAGATCCTGGAGCACCAGAAAACTACCAGAGGACTGGAAAAGAGCTGATGTAGTTCCCATTTTCAAAAAAGGAGGAAAAATAGCTCCAGGAATAATCAGCCTGACATCAATTCCTGGGAAGATCCTGGAAAAGATGAGCAAGTAATGAAATTATGAACATCTAGAGGCAAGCAAAGTTATAACCAGAAGCCAACAGTTCCTTAAATGGAACTACACCTATGTGGAGAGAAGCATACAGTGGAATACCTCAAGTTTCTTAGGCCCAGTACCCTTCCACTGGATGAAGTATTATCTAAACAGTTCATCAGCATTCAGTAAATAGATATGAATGAACATGCAGAGGCATTCAGAAGAGAGTAAATAAATGAATGAATATTTTAGGAAGCATATTTAGGGAAAATATTGGAAGCAAATGATATCAAATGATTTTTGTCACCAGAATTAATTAAAATGCATAGTTAGTGGGGATGGCAATATTTAAAGTAAAAGCCAAATCATGATCAATGTTCTTTGAAGTGGTCCCAGGAGTTGTAGTTTTTTCCTAACTAATCAGCTAATGACTGTATGACAAGCTTTCATGTTTTCTCCTAGATGCTATATATAAAACATCTGCTGAACTTTACAGAATCAGACTAACCAAGGTTAGCTTTTGATTTCAAAGTATGGTGGTAGTGGGAACAAACTGTAACAAAAATTATTTTAGATTCCTATTTCTTTCATTTAACTTTAAAAAAAAAATCAACCTAATTATAATTTCTTGAAGAATTAGCTTTGGTCTATTAGTTAACAGCTTTTGATGAAAAATGGGATAGCAAACCGGAATAAATCCAAAATCTTCTCTTCCTTTGCTGAATTTTTAATTTTACTTTCCCAATGACATTTCTTCTTTACTCCCTCTTTTCTCTGACTTGCATCTGATCCAAAAGCTTTTCTACAGGAGTAAAGGAGAAGTACTTGGGAAATACTTTGGAAAAGGTACTGTCTATCCCACTCCATTCTATCACAAACATACAACTACAGTATTCAGGAAATGTTTTTTTTAATATTTGGGAATCTGGTCTTTAATCTATTTTACTTTTCTTCTTGCTCGTACCTTAAAGTCAGTTATAAAGAAATTCAGAAAGACGCTGTACTGTATTTCATTGTAATCCAACTCATTTTCAAAGCATTGATTCTGGAATTCAAATAATCTTTAGCTGGGATTTTATTTACACTGAAATCTGTGATATTTACTATTAGGTTTTTTTAAAGGATGAGATTTTATAATGTGACTCCAATTTTCATTACTGCACTCCTTTTATCAACAGGAACTTTTTGCTATTCAGAAAAGAACCTTACAGGTGAAGCTTAAACACAACTGTGTTTCCATGAATAGATGGAATCTGTAATGTTATCCATAACTTTTCCAAATTTTCCCAGTTTTATAAATTAGACAGGGAAATCTTTTGAAAGATGCTTTTGTTGTTTAGTTTAAAACATGAGCAGATAATCATTTCATCTTTGGCCTGAAAAAAAATGATGTCCACTGATATTTAGAAATCAAGGTAACAATCCAATTTAATAATTTGAGAATCCATAATGTGACCAGTCTCATACTTTCATAAATATGTATGTTAGGCTATAATGTAAAAACTAAAATTGTAGAGCATACTAAGCTAAAGTGACCAGATTTTAAGATGAGTAAATTGGGACACCATTGACAGGGGCAGGGGGGCTCGGAGCACCTGAGCCGTAAAAAAAAAGAGGGCTGTAAAACCATGAAACATTACCCCTGCCCCACCGCCTCCTCCTCAGCGGTGCTTTTGAGGAGCCATGGGGCCTTTTTTTCCCTGCTCCTGGCCCCTCCGCCGCCTTCCTACTGGCTCCCGTGGCCTCATGGCTCCTCAAAAGCACGGTGGAGGAAGCAGCAGCAGCGACAGGGGTAATGCTTCATAGTGCTTTTACAGCCCTCTGAACAGTTTACAGGATGGAAAGGGGAGGGAGGAGAAGGAAGGAAGGAAGGAAAGAAGGAAGATAAGGTAGGGAAGGAAAGAAGGAGGGAAGGAGGGAAGGAGGAGAAAGGGAGGAGAAGGAAGGAAGAAAGGAAGGAAAGAAGGAAGGGAAGGTAGATAGGGAAGGAAAGGAGGGAAGGATGAAGGAAGGGAGAAGGAAGAAAGGACGGAAGGGAAGGTAGATAGGGAAGGAAAGAAGGAGGGAAGAAGGAAGGGGAGGAGGGAGGAGAAGGAAGAAAGAAAGGAAGGAGAGAAGGAGGGAAGGAGGAAGGGAGGGAGAAAGGGAGGAGAAGGAGGGAAGAAAGGAAGGAAAGAAGGGAGGGAAGGAAGGAAGGAAAGAGGGGAAGGAGGCGAAAGGGAGGAAGGGGAAAGGGAGGAAGGGAAGAGAAGATAGGGAGGGAGGAAGAACCCGGCTTTCCCAAGAACTGTCTGCTCCGGGCTGGGGAGGGCGAACCAAGAAGTTTACATGGGACTTTGCTGGCGGTTGCAAAGCAGCCTTCCCCCGATCGCCTTCTCCCAACGCCCCCCAACCCTTTCAAAAGCCACCCCCATTGCCAGCCTTTCCCAACCAGATCACCACCTGCCTCCCCTCGGCTCACCCAGACCAGGTTGCTGACAGCGGCTTGCATGGCATGGCTGCAGGGAGAGGGGCACCCAAGAGAAGCGGGCAAAAAAAACAAACAACTTCTGATGGCTGAGCCTCTTGGCCCGGGACCGAGCACTGGAAAATCAGGACTTTTTGAACACGCCGCGGGATGCGGGACAAATTTTTAAAAATCGGGACTGTCCCACCAAAAGCGGGATGTCTGGTCACCTTATACTAAGCTAAATGTGGCTTGCTTGTTTGTATTTGTATTATACCAATTCAATGTAGTTTGTTCAGCAAACCCAGTTAAATAAACACTGAATTATTTAAACAGCTACAGAGTAATTGGATTCACGTCATCCTAAATTACAACATAATAAATTTGTATCTTGGAATATTGTATGAACTCAGCAATTGCGATTGGTCAGCCACAGTTTTTGTCTGTGCTATATGAATCCAGACAAATGTGATTATTTAATTTTTAAATCCCAGTTTAGTGCATGTTAATCTAATCAATAATTAATTATCAGAGTTATCTCATTTAGTTGACTATGACAAACAGAGGCTACATTTATAAACATAGTCATTCAGGGTTAAATTAATCATGCTTTACTCAAACCAATTTTATAAATACAAAGAATAAACTACAGACTAGGTTTACCCAAAATCTTAGGCTAAGATGTAGTTGAAATGTGTGATTCATTTATCATTCAAAAAGAGCCAGAGAGGAAAAAATTAAGTTTTCCACATCCAAATTAACACCTTGAAAGATTTATCTGCTAAGAAAACTAGGGGTCATCTCCCTGGAGGATCTTCCTTCATTTCATTTGATGGGAAAGAGCTTACTCTGCTATACATAAAGAGACTTAAGAGTTGCAAAGAAAAAGAAAGAAAGAAAAGGTGTTTAGAAAATATTGATTTCTTTTCAGAAACTAATACCTGTTGAATGTTTGACTTTCTAAGAATATATATTTTTAAAGGCCAACTAGCCACCTTTTAGAAAAAGCTAAAGAGATGAAGCTACCTGAACCTATATATGTTTAATCCCCACTGAATCTCCAAGCTGGTTGCATTTTAATACTATAATTATATACAAATTTCACGGTACAAAAACTTGAAGAAATTACTGAGAACCATGCCTAACTCTACATGAAATCCAATTGCAGGAGTGTAGTGTTTCCATAATAAATAAGTGTCCTTGTGGTTTATTTATATTAGAAGTTCTCTATGGAATTGTCACAAAACTGTAATTTACCCTGAAATATAATTATACTGAATGTATGTGCATCCAAGTTATAGAGATAAACTGCATTATTTACCAAGGAAAATGCAAGTTTGTTTATCACCCCATAAACCAGAAAGAGAAAAACCTGCCATTTCTGTTGACCCAGGGCATTTACTCCAGGTTTTTTAAAATTCAAAACTCTTTTTCAACTTACACATAGAATTTATTATTATCCTGACTCAGGAAAAGGGCAAAAGAGATTTTCAGATACTGCTTAATTTATTACCATGTTTAAATTTGTTTATTTTGCTTTAACAAATATGGCACGGTTTAGAAAACTAATTTCAGAAGAAATAAAACTGGATAAATGGGGAGTTGGTACTGTTGTAATTTAATCTGGAAAGCAATGGAAAGGAGTAAACCGATTCCTTTTCACTTCTCCCATAAGTATGGTACAGTTTTTTTCCAAGACCAAAGAAAGACACTTTTGTTGCTTTTGACCAATCGTAACTTATTTAAGCCTATCTATTGGGTAAAGGGGCTATGGTCAGGAGTGGTATTCACTTACTTTCCCTACCAGTTTGCAAATGTGAGCGGGCGCTTGTACACATTCGCTTCACTCACACATGCCCCATCTGTGCATGTGCTCGGCCTTCCACGCATGTGCTTTGGCTTGAAAACATGCCTAACTAGAATAGCATAGCGGCAGGGTGATTTCCATTACTGTTTTGGGCAAACCGATCCAAACCGGCTGAATACCACCTCTGGCTATGGTTGAATCAGGATAACTGTAGTAAAATACTTCTGGGTCCCTTTTGATGTAATGTTATTGGGGTTGTTGTTTCTGTGCCTCTGGGTGCAACCAATAACTTTAAAAGTATGCCAACACTGTAGAACAGCAATCTAACGTACTGTATATACTCGAGTATAAGCCTAGTTTTTCAGCCCACTTTTTGGGCTGAAAAAAGCCGCCTCGGCTTATACTCGAGTCAGTGAAAAATTTGCCCGAAATGGAGGAGAAAAAGGGGCGGGGCCATGCCGCTGGGTGACACTTGTGAATGGCCCGGCGCCCCTGTGAGTTTCCCCTCCCTCTGTGTCAGTTTGCCGCGCAGCGCGCACCGCACCATCCCCCCTCCTCACGTTCTAATGTAATGCAGGGCTGTCTTACGATTCCCCTTCCTCCCCCTCCTGCCGCTCTGCAACGATGTCCCACCTCCTCCTTGTTATGGCAAGCAGCCACATAGCGATGTCCCACCTCCTCTGGTACAGTGATCCAATGATAGGAATCACTGTGCCGTGTGTCATAGGAGGCGGGACATCGCTCCCGCGGCTGCACGGGACATCATCATCACAGCGGGACATCAGCATCATGAGGTGAGTGAAGTATTTCATTGAATACACCGCTAGTTTACTGTTTTTCTTTGAAATAAATATTCAAAAACATTATTGGTATCTATTTTTATTTTTGAAATTTACCGGTAGCTGCTGCATTTCCCACCCTAGGCTTATACTCGAGTCAATAACTTTTCCAGTTTTTTTGTGGTAAAATTTGGTGCCTCGGCTTATATTCGGGTCGGCCTATACTCGAGTATATACGGTACTGTATTATGACAGTAATATCTTGCACTTAACACAAAGGTGCCTTTTGAAAAAGGCAAGTGGTCTTTGGGAAAGTCCAGTTGACTTTTGAAAAAGCATCTTTGAGACAACCATGACCTGGATGACTGAGAATCTCCAGAGATTTCTGACTGTATCATTATTCAGCAAAATGCTTCTATAAAGCTTATTATGAGTTATTTTCTTTAAAAAACCATTCTAATTATATTTATGTTGAGAAAATGCAATGTTTCATTTCTATTTCCTTTTATAACCAGAGTTTTTCAGTGTTTTCCTCCCCAAATTTCATTTTATGAATATATGTATGTATGTATGTATGTATGTATGTATGTATGTATGTATGTATATGTATATGTATATGTATATGTATATGTATATGTATATGTATATGTATATGTATATGTATATGTATATGTATATGTATATGTATATGTATATGTATATGTATATGTATATGTTGTCATGTAGAACCTAGCTAAATTCTCTAATGCAAGGGTGTCAAACTCACATCATCATGGCAGTATCACATGATGTATCGGGACTTCCCCCCCTTCGCTAAAATGGGCATGGGCTTGGCCAGCATGTGATGCATCTGCCCAATGGGCCAACAGTTTGACAGCCCTCCTCTAAGTTTTTTTTAAAGAAGTCTTGCCTAATTTGATATCCCTCAGCTAAGTAGGGTTGCAGCTCCCAATATTTCCAACCAGTAATAATCGAGCCTTAGCTAATCTTCCAGAACTTTAAGATGCTTTCCTCTTTTGGAGGTAATTCAAATAGCTTTCAGACTGTTTTAAGCTGTTTGGGTAGCCTACTGGCTAAGCTATGGCAGAGTTCTTAGTCCCATAGCCTGCGTTTCCAATAAAATTCAGTTGGCAATGCATTTGCTTTCTTTATATGAAATGAAGAAAATAAATTATGTCTGTTTGCAAAAAAAAAGTACCTTGACTTGGTTAGGAGTGATCTGTAATATTGAATTATTTAGAATATTGAATTAAATTATGTGGGCTTCAGACTTTGATTTTAATTCTATAACAGCAAATAAATATAGACTTCTGCTATTTTAGCATGACAATGAACACAGATTTTAAAGCTCTCCTATTTTACCAATGGAGCATTGTATTATGTTATAAGAATTCATGACAAGGAGAAAGGACTACACAAGAATAACAAAGAGGGTAGGACATACAGTAATTGACCTATGGGACTGATGTATGGTAAACTTTAGAGTCGATCTTTTTGAGAATAAGCAGTGGAAGGGAAAATAATGAAATTGGTCTAAAGGTTACAAAGTTCTGAAATAATATATCATTTCCCCCCATTAGGTTCAGAAAGCTGATACAGTCCTCTAAGTAAATGTCCTTGTACCTCCATTACCTGGAAACAAAGTCTTGTGGTGATTACTTCTCCATTTGAATATTCCTTAATTAAAATAATAGTAATTAATTTTATAGGTGGGATGTAAGTGTTGTAACACACAGAATCTGTTATAAGAAGCACATTTTCTTAGAGTACTACACCCAGATATTAAAAATTGTTAATTGATCTTCAATTATTTTAATTGATGAGCAACAACCAGTAATATAGTGAGGTAAAAAAAATCTTGCTCTGTATCACTTAATTCTATAGCAATTCAGAATTGGGTTACTTCAAAGTTCCATTGCATATTATTTATTCTTGCTCCCACACACCACCCAAGCAGAAAACAATCCTTTTGGACTGAATGAATATACTGAGCAGAGCCATGAAATGTTTGTATATAGTTTTCCACATAAATTCCATACAAGAATCTTACAAATATTGGATGATCTTTTAGATTTCATAATAGAACTTTTCACTCAGCCCTTGCCCTTTTCTTAATTAATTACTGATGATACTTTCAATACTGAAAGACAGTTTTGTAATGACCCTTAAGGTGAAAGAACTCAATGCTACTGGTAAAAACTTTTCCCATGAAGTGTAGCTAAAATATCCAGTGCATTTGCCAGGCAGAATTTATACATTCCCCATTTTTTTAGAATCTGCACCTGAATTAGAATAATAATAATAAGAAGAAAAGAGTAAACTTACAGGGACCATGCAGCCTTTATTACCATATAAAGGGCAGTTCTTTATTTCAAAAAGCTTTCTTTAAATTTATTTAATTATTTATTTTCTTTGTTTTACATCTTGAATTCTACTTTACCTTATGAAACTTTTTGCCCCCTTTTCAGGTTTCTTCTTCATTTTTTCCAAAACAATATGGTCAGTATAAGTGAAGTGTTTGTAGAATACTGTCTCAATATGGATTTTAGATTTATGATTTTACGTATCTTTGATAGTTTTTTTTAAATGAGGCAAATGGTCTTTTACCCTAAATGCTAGACAATCCCAAGATAAGTGCCTTAAATATAGATTTGTAACATTCAAAAATGTTAATTCTTACAATTACTATAATTCAACAAGAGAGGCCAAATGAAATAGCAGTTCATCAATAACAAACATATATTCTGTATTGAAGGGGATTGTTTAGACTGTATTATTTCTAACAATTTGACTTTCAGCTCTAGATGGTCAAAGTAGCAGTATATGTTAAACTGTACAGAAAGATTGGCTTCCTAATGTCTCCCAACCTATCTCTGAGGGAGAATGTGAAGAAAATGGCTGCTACTAAACCTAATATTCCTTGTTACTATGGCAATTGTACTATGGTAAGTCAAAGACTTTTAGTATCTTTTTAGCGCAGGCATCTTAAGAATACAATGGAATTTGCTTTGAGAACAAAATATTTCATATTAGGAAAGTTGGGGAAACCTGGATTATAAAACAAACAACCTGGACCTTTGCAAGAAGAATCTTCATTCCTGTACCACCTTATGCCATATCATTCCTGCGATATGGTATTCATGTTGGTTGTATATTGGCTTTCCTTTTCCACTGACTTCACAGTGCACACCTGATGGTCATTTCTCCATTGTGATATGTAGGAATGCGACTTTGCTATCACTAATTTTGGATTCGGTGCATCTCATCAGTGAACACGGATTTAGCTGAGTTCCTCTGATAAAGAATTCATTCATTCTTTTCGACACATCTCAACTTCTCTGCCCAGGGGACTACCTTCCAAATAAAAAGAGAAAATAATTTCAGTTTTTTTTTAAAAAAACAATTCCACGTTACACTTCATTTTTTAAGGTGTCTCTCTGAATCAATAACTTAATAACTTAAATTAATAACATGGTTGTTGAGTGCATTTGGCTCCCCCATGGATTTTATAGCAATAGCAGTTAGACTTATACACCGCTTCATAGGGCTTTCAGCCCTCTCTAAGTGGTTTACAGAGTCAGCATATTGCCCCCAACAACAATCCGGGTCCTCATTTTACCCACCTCGGAAGGATGGAAGGCTGAGTCAACCCTGAGCTGGTGAGATTTGAACAGCCGAACTGCAGTCAGCTGAAGTAGCCTGCAGTGCTGCATTTAACCACTGCGCCACCTTGGCTCTATTTTGCTTGTCAGAAAGTTGGAAAAGGTGAACACATGACCCAGGGATACTGCAACCGTCATAAATGTGAGTCAGTTGTCAAGCATCTGAATGTAAATCACGTGACCATGGGGATGCTGCAACAGTCATAAGTGTGAAAAATGGTCCTAAATCACTTTTTTTCAGTGCCATTGTAACTTTGAATGGTCACTAAATGAACTGTTGTAAGTTGAGGACTACCTGTACTACAGTCTGATCTCAGTGTTTTGCACAGTCATTTTAGTATTTATTTATTTAGAGCCACCCATCTTCTGATTATCTTTGGGCAGCTCCCAATCAAAAGTTCAAGTAACCTGTAAAACCATATTAAAACTATCAAACTAAACCTATTAAAATATTAAATCAAACCAAAACCTGGCATCACATCAAGCTTTTAATGTGCAGTCATTCAATCTGATCCCAGTGCTTGGGAAAAAGTCAAGTCTTCAAAAGCTTATGGAAGACGAAGAACGGAGGCCTGCCAAAGTTCAGAAGGGAGGGGCTACCATGGAAAAGGCACACTTCCTAGCTCCTATCAGATGACAATATTTAGGGGATTAGGATCATGCCCACCCTGTAGACCTGGTAGAATTGGTAGATGTCTTTATAAAAAGACAATCTCACAAGTAATTTGGTTCTGTGTCATAGGGCAAAATGCCATTCATGAATATACCAGATAATTATTATTATGAGCCACGGTGGTGCAGTGGTTAGAGTGCAGTACTGCAGGCTACTTCTGCTAACTGCCGGCTGACTGCAATTTGGCAGTTCAAATCTCACCACATTCAAGATTGACTCAGCCTTCCATCCTTCTGAGGTGGGTAAAATGAGGACCCAGATTGTTGGAGGCAATATGCTGACTCTGTAAACCAATTAGAGAGGGCTGAAAAGCACTGTAAAGCGATATATACAGTAAGTCTAAGTACTATTGCTATTATACATTATTATATTTTACTGTATATATTATTTATAATATAAAAATATATTATTATTAGTATCATGAGTAATCCAGATTTGCAGCTATAGAGGAAAAAGGAGTGTTGTCAAAAAAGCCTCTTTACCAAAGAGAGAAAGAAATAGAAGATTCTTATATAGATGAACAAACACGGACTGTGGAAGAGAATTTGCTGTATCAAAAAGCAGATGCATGAGGCAGATCTTTAGTTCCCTTAATGTTCCTTTTGAACAAAAGTTAATTTGAAACTACACTGTAATTTTGGATAAATAAATGATCAGGGGATCTCAGATAATCTCTTTATTATGTGGATGCAGAAATGGAATAAATTAACTTTGTATTGATCTTGCGCATCTGCATCTTGCCTGAAGCAGTTGTACAGTTGGAAAAGTGTCTGAATATGTGGAATATGTGGAGTGTGTGTGTGTGTATGTGCATTTATCCTTATATGTTGAAAATGTAACATTTCTTAATATTCCTATAGGATTCTGCGCTTGTTTGCTAAGGAATTAGCAGTCCTCCTCCTCCTAAATTTTGTGCAATTAACAAATTGTACAAAGTTCTCTTATCTCATCTAAGTCATTTATGAAGATGCCTCAGACAGAACTCTGCAGTTCCCCCCTGCATGCCTCTTTCCAAATACACAGACCCATTAACAACACATTGGCTATGTTTAATCACTCAATTGCAAAACCATTTCCTAGTGGGACCATCCAACTCACATTGGTCCAGTTTATTAAAAAAAGAACCTATGGTCTACTTAACCAAATGTCTTACTGAATTTTAATTGTATTATGTTTATAGCATTTCCTTGGTATATTGATCTAGTCAAAGTTGTATGAGTTGTTTGGTGCAATCTCTTTTTAACAGGACCACATTGGCTTCTAATAAGAACCCTGTTTCTCAGTGATCATAAGCCTATTGCCTGATTCTCTTTTCTAGATTTTACCAGGTACTGATGTCAACTTGATTGGCCTATAGTTTCATGGATCTACTTGTTTCCTCTCTTCAAATACTGAAATAACATTAGTATTTCTCCTTGTTCCAGGATTTCTTAAAGATTTCAGGCAATGGTTCCAAGATGACTTTAATACCCTGGTGCAAGAGAATTGAATTCATTCAGAGCAACTAAATGTTCTCTCATAAATTCTTTACCTATTTTGATCAGTATTTCTCTTCTGCTCCTCATAGTTTACCTTTTGAAAAGTTGGGTGACTTTTTTCTTTTTCAAGGTAGCATTTTTAAACATATAACTTTATTGGTTGTCAAAAAAGTACAAAGTTACAAGGTAAGAAAAGATTTGAAAAAGAAAACAGTCAAAGAAATATGTAATCATTCTTAACAATAATGCAATTTCACCTCCTTTTTTGTTTGATCTCTTAATCTTGAACAAATTTTATCATTCTAGTACTGTATTTTTCCTCACTTTCTGCAAAGTGATGTATAGGCATCTGAATCCTTTAATACTTCCCTTCTTAAATATCCCTGCTGCATCTCTGGTGTATATTTGAGAACCTTCTTTCTCATTTTCTTTCTTACCCCTTCTTTCTTGGTGCACTCTTGGTTGGGTTACAGTAATAAATTTCTTATGCTGCATCATTATTATTAGTAAGATGTAATACACTTGATTAGCTCTGCAGATCAACATTATGGTTAATATTATGCTAAAAGACATTACTCTGTGGTCAGCCTCCTAATAGAGCTTGTGTCATTTGCAGTGCAGATTCTACAATAAAGAGACACAACTCCTGCATTAATTCTTCATGAATGCTGGGCCACACACCTTTGCAACATCTGCAATTGTCTATCTGAGTGAACAGATAACACCTGGAAGAAAGGTTTGGAATGTAAAGCTACTGGAACCCATCTATCCTATAATAACATTTATTCTTGCAGGTATCCATATAGGGATGACAACTAGCAAATTCAACTTGTTGTTATTGAAACCATATTGGGGCTCCAGTTTCTCTTATGCTACCAATATATTAGTATTAGGGTATTCCGTTTTATGGACTTCGCTTTCCAACAGGTGCTGGAAGCTAATAATATATGCACTTCATGAGCAGAAGAGATTTAAGCTAGTGTGTTTCAATATAGATAAATGCAGTATTTTGCAAAATAACTGTCTATTGTACCAAATGCAGCACTGAGGCTGAGAATGATTGAATTCTGCAAACTTGAGGACAAAGCAATTTATGTTCTAATCACAGCTTAGTAGGACAAATCCCTATCGGTATAGATTGCAGTATGCTGAAGTCTAGTTAAGTACCATTATATTAGATGATAGTTGAAATCAAAATAATGGTAGTTTGAAACAGTATAAGAAAGTATAGAGGTAGTTTTTGACTTATGACCATTCATTCAGGGACCATTCCCCCCCCCAAAAAAAGGAATTATATAACCCATGCTTGAACTCACAGCCATTGCACCATCACCCTGGTCATGTGATAAAGATTTAGGTACTTCTTAGTCTGTCTGAATTTACATTGAAGGAGGGCTGCAAATCCCCCCACCCCTATCTCCTGCAGGTCTATGCTCTTTTGGACACCCTGCACAATGGCATTAATTGGCAGCAACACAAGGGCTGAAGTTGAGTACCTAGTCCTTCGGCAGTCTCAGCCAGTGACCACTGCCCCCAGCACCACTGCTACTACTGAGAAATGTTGCCTCAAGCTACACAACTTTCCCAGCCTCACCTAGCACTACTACACAAAGTTCCAGCTGCTAATCTTTCCCAGGTCTTGCAAGAATGGGGCATCTGCCAGTCTCCAAATAGTGTAGGCTGCTGTAGGCCCAGCATCTATTTCAGCTGCAGCCCCATACTTGCCACCAAGTATGCTGTGCAAGGTGGCCAAAAGGGCATAGATGAAATGGAGGATAGGTGGGTTGGGGGAGTTGCAATGCTCCTGCAGTTGTTAGGGATGCAGACTCAGTTGGATGGCAGACTTTTTCTACAGGTTTGAGCCATGCAGCTAGGTGGGCTGCAGCAGTTGATGCTTTTAGGGGCAGCTGCAGTTTTCTACCACATTGCAATTCAAGTGAGATCCATGCAGGGCCTCCCCCTCCCCTCCTATGGCACTTTTTCATACTTGTTACCTCCCTCTGCTTAATGATCTGCAATTCTTGGGTTAACAATGGCCACAAGGCTTGATGTCTCCCTTATCACAACAAGACTAGTTCACCTGCTGTCCAATTCTGAGGGGATGCAAGTGATTAATCCTCCAAATGCTGAATAAATCCTTTACGATAATTTACAAGTCCTAATTTCAGGTAAATCTGAGGAAAACTGAATAAAGTTTCTGAGCAGCTACCCCCAGATTCAATAAACTTTTTTTCATTGCTCTTTCTGCCCTTTTTACTTGTTTTGCAGCAGTGTTACTCTTTACTTCTGTCACTTTATCTCCTGTAACTTTTTAATATACTAAGGAAACTTGTTGAAATTCCCTAGCACAAAACACAATCTTTTTTTTTGTAACTTAAAGCTGATGGCACCTCCTGGCACTATCTGCTCAAGACACCTGCTAATTGAAAAGTAAACTGAACATGCTAAGTGTATGATAGGCTTTTTTGAAATGGTTATGTCGGTCAAATAACTTTTGACTGAGAACTAATACTGTAAGACATTTTTGTCCATCTATAGTTGATAACATATGGAAACTCAAAAAAATGTTTTTTTTCATATAATTGATTAAAAGGCCACTTTGATTGCTCAGATGTAGCTGAAAAGCAAAATGAATTAAAGACAGAAATATGCAGCAAAAGAATTGAAATGGAAATGGACTGGTCACATAGCGAGAAGAACTAATGGCAAGTGTACCAAGGCAGTCATAGAATGGATCCCATTCAGTGGTGGGTTTGAATTTCTTTTACTACTGGTTCGCTTGTGTGGGTGCATGCACTCGCATGCTTGCATGATGCTTCTGTTCATGTGCAGAATTGTCTGGGTGGATGGGCAGAGCCTCTTGCCATCGCCACTACTGTTTCTCCCGATCTGGGGTGAAACATCAGAAACCCACATCTGATCCCACTTGATAAAAATCATCTGCAAAAGAGACCTAAAACAACACAGATCAACAGCATCAGCAAAAATTGCAGGCCCAATTGGCAAAAAGAAAGCTTAGGACAGTATTGGTTGGAAACATACAGAAGTGGCCTAGATCCTGCAGTGGATAGACAATGGCTAAAATGATGATCATGATGATGATAGAAATATAGAGATATAGAGAGAGATGTGCACACATATACAGAGATTTCTATTATAAATCAAGTGACTGTCAAATAATCAAGATAACACTTGAGAGTGAAGCCCTAGAAGGCATTCCAAAGAAATGGGTAACCACAGGACCAATAAATTTCCAGATGAGTAAACCACAAGCCAATGCTGAATTTCAATACTGAAATGAGAGGTAAGGGGAAAGTGTCTGTTCAGCTAGAAACATGACGCCTGATGAACAAAATGGATCTTTTCATTGAATATACTCTATCTTTTTTTTGGGGGGGGGAGAGTCATCTAAATACCATTCTTCAGGCAAGATGGCATTTTGTTCTCTTGCAAACTGAATCTTACAAAAGTAGATCAAAACAATGGCAAGGTGAATAGTTATGAGCAAAGAGTGAGCATGTTTGTAGCTAAAGTCTATGGGATAGAGCATAAATGTATTATTCCTTTTATTGCAAGAAGCTAGGCATTGCTAGTAAAAATTTGAAAGCTGATAACTTATTACCCTTTTTTGCCAGTTCCTATTGGACTATACCACTTTTGGCAGAAGAATGAGACAGAGAGAGTGCTCTCTGTTACTTGGTTATTTTAGGGCTAGAAAATATTGTACAAGTTCAAAGTGTATGTAGCCAAGAACATGCTTTCCTTCTATAATTATAAAGTGTTTAAAGTTCTAAATGGATCTATTTGCCCATATGTCTCTTTTTAATTTATATGACCTCTTGTGAACCAGAACATTTCTGAGATAGTCTCACTAAAAAGTGTCTATACCTATGAATCTGTGACTATGAGATTAAATGGTTTAATCCTATCCTCCAATAACATGTTATTCCACATTTCTTTTCTTCAATCTTCAATTTTCTACAATACAAGCCAGTTTGGTGTAATGGTTAAGGCACCAGGATAGAAACCAGGAGACTGTGAGTTCTAGTCCCACCATAGGCATAAAAGTTGCCTGGATGACTTTGGGCCATTCACACTTTCTTAGCCCAACTCACATCACAGGTTGTTTTGGAGAAAATAGGAGGAGGAAGGAGTATTAGACATATTTGCCACCTTGAGGTTTTTATAAAGAAAAAATAAAGATGGAATATAAATTAAATAAATAACTCAGGTAGCCTCCTATTTTTTTTTCCTGCCATGAGTTTAAGCTTTAGCCAGTTTTTGATCCAACCATTTTTTAATGCTAACCTTGTTTCTAACTACTTTTTGATTTCTTTTGAAGTGTTCAAAAGTGCCTATACCGTCTCAGAATTATTATTTTGGCTCTCATGGTACTTAGACTTGACTGGAATTTGGAAACCTGGGATAAATCCTTTGGTTTTTCTTAATAATTCATCTGTGCAGCCTTTGCAATATGTACAATGGCTGTTTTATTGCATGGGTAACATTTCCCTGCCTTGATTAGCAATCTAGCCTAGCCTAAATTCAAATCCCAATAGGTATAAAAGGAAAGAATATGATATCCATAATTAAATCTCAAATACATAGAGGAGCTATGCTATTGAAAGATACCACTTCTAAAAATGTCAGAGGTTGCCATGAGCCAAGAGGTCATTTCTCTGGCTTCATTTATTCATATTTTTTCTTAGCTGTACATAGCTTGAGCAGATAAGATTTCTCTATCAAAAATATTTAGTTTCTGGTAAACTTGTGCTATCCTTGTTCTATCTATTGCCATCCTTTTTCCTGAAATTCTTCTAACTTCTTTTGATAATTCAAAGAGATTATACCCGTCTTACACACTATATCTTAGAAATACTGGAAAGTCTCTGTGGCAGATGTTAAACTATAAATTGGCTTCATCTGGGAGAAAGTGGTTTCCTAGATTTCTTGGCCCCAAACAATTTCAGGATATTATAGGCTGGAAGATGGCTTTCTTCCTAAGGAATTCAGAGCCTGCTTTTTTAAAAAAAAGGAAATAATGGGAAATAAGGGAAGGATAAACAGTGAAGAAAAGAATGCTGGTGCTTATATCAAAAGCCTCATGAGCAAATATAGATTTTTGAGAACACCTGTTCTAGAGAACATGCCTGTTTTGGGGTCACCTTCAATGAAAATTGGTCTAAACAGCTTATAAATTAAACACATTCTTAAAACAAATGGCAACTTCAAGGATGAGATAAGCAATCTCTGTTAAGTTTGTTAGAAAGGTCAAATAACAGGGATAGGGCAATGGTCATAACTTCAGCTTCTACAAGACATTTTCATATTTAATGTAAAACTCTGTCCCAGTTGCAAATTCTTTAATTAAAATGACCATTTTCATTTACCTGCTATTCTCCTTAAGTGTGAATGTGGATTTCAACATTAAGTTTTATGAGTTTGAGGTATATCTGAATTTTTGATGAAACTTAGTTCTTTGTATCACTCCCCCCCCCCCCCGAGAACCGTAGCTGACTATTTTTGCCAGCTTATAACAAGATCAGTCAGCTGATACTTTTTACCATAAAAAGTTACATTGCTTTTAAATGCATCCTTCATCTGTTGAATTGCTTAACCACTAGAAACATAGTGGGGCAAATGTTATCTCCTCTGCCTACTGGCCTTCGTAACAACTGGTTGTAACTTGCTTTGTCAGAAGAAAAAGGAAATTTCTGCAGAAAAACACACTGTTGGAAGAAATGTCCTTCTGGGTTCAGTTCCAAGTGGGGAAAAAGACACTGGAAACATGGAGGCTGCTTGGAAAGATGGTTTAATGGTGGACAGGATCACGTGATTTGAAGTCCTGAGGAAAAAGGTGATTACATGCTTCAAGATGTTGGGTGAAAAGGGTCTTGCTGAGAGTCCCTGAGATTTTTATATCCTCTGTTGGGCCCCACCTTAAGAGTTTCCTTTTCCTGTGTAAGAAATGTATCCCATTGGCTGTCAGACTCTCAGGGGGCAGGGTCTTATGTAATTTTGTAGACTGTTTCAGGCCTGGTTGAATCTTGATGCAATCTCCCTAGGTGATATGTGGTGAGATGGGTAAGGTTAGGGTAGAAGGCTAATCCTACCTTTGTTTTTTTAATATTTTTTTAATTTTTAATTTAAAACAAATACATCATCCTTCTTTACATGCTATAGAAAGTATATCAGTTGGTTACAAAAAAAACATCTTTCCTGCATCTCTTCCACGGTCAACAAACATAGTTCATATTAACTTAAGTATTTTAACTCAAATATTTATACATGTCACCATCATTATATCTCCATTTTCATTTGACTATAATTGTTTAAACATCCATCATAAAATATACCAAAATTTAATACATAACCACATACTGGCCTGTCAATTACTATTTCTAAAATCCTCCACTAAACACCAAATCCTTATGTCCTGTTCTAGCTAAACATCCATAATATTTAATAACAAAGTTTTCTAGTCTTCCTTTCCAAATCACTGTTTAAGATTTACATCCAGTTTCCTTATGTTATACCCATATCTATATATGCATTGTTATTCCTAGCCCTCCTTTATTTGACTATATCCTGTATCATAACATTTTCCTTCTAACAATCAAAACTTTAATTGTATCTAACTTAGTTCTTTATTATATGTGGTTAATCTTTGGTGAGATTCACAGCCTTTGGGGCTAGTTGGTAGCTCAACAGCTCGAGTCCTAACCAAGGACCTAGGAACTGTTAAGATAACCTCGAAGGATATAAGCTGTTCCAAGTAGGGTGGTTTTTTGTAGAATCAGAATGTTCAAGTCTGATAAATTTAAAATTTCCAAATAGTGAGGTAGCCCTTTGGGTATTGCTCCATGGGCTCCAATTACAATCGGGACAACACACAATTTCTTTTTCCACAATTGCTCAACTTCAATTTGCAAGTCCTGGTACTTTGTGATTTTTTCTTGCTGTTTATCTTCAATTTGTGCATGTCCAGGTATTGCAATTTCAATGAACCATACTTTTTTCTTTTCAACTATTGTTATGTCAGGTGTGTTGTGGGACAAGTGCCTGTCAGTCTGGATTCTGAAGTCCCACAAGATCTTGACTTTCCCATTCTCTAAAACCTTCTCAACCTGATGGTCCAAGTGGTTTTTGCTGCACTCAAATCCAAACTTTTGGCACAAATTCCAGTGAATGATCTTAGCAATGCGATCATGGTGTTATAGGTAGTCAGTTTGTGAAATTTTGGTGTACCCACTGATCAAGTGGCCGACTGTCTAATCTTTCTCATTACAGAGGCGACATTTGCTGTTGGTGGTAACATGTTGAATTTTTGCCTTCATGTAGTTTGTGGCTAAGGCTTGTTCTTGAGCTGCCAAAATAAAGTCTTCTGTTTTCTTTTTTCAGTGCTCCTAACCAGTTCCAAGTTAGCTTTTGGTCAGCTTTGCCTTCAATACTTTTCAAGTATTGGCTGTGCATAGCTTTGTTTTTTCAATTTTCAGCTCGCTTCTCAATTACTTCTTTCTTATATTCAGCTTTTGACTTAGTTGTCTTTAAAAGGCCTACTTTATTTACTTCCTTAATCATTGGTTCTTCACTTTTCTGGATGTAATCATTCAGGCTGTGTTTTTCTTCTTCTACAGTCTCTTTTACTTGTAGGAGTCCTCGACCATCCTCTGCTCTTGGTAGATATAATCGGTCAACATCACTTTTTAGGGTGCAAAGCATGATTCATTGTCATACGCTTCCTTGTTTTTCTGTCCAAATTATCCAACTCCATCTGGGTCCAGTCAATTACTCCTGCAGAGTATCGAATCACAGGTATAGCCCAGGTATTTATGGCTTTTATGATGTTTCCTCCACTCAATTTGGACTTTAATATCTTGCGAATTCTTCGAATGTACTTGGCTGAAGTTAATTCCTTGACTTTATTATGCATTAAGTCAGAGACCTCTAAAATCCCCAAGTAGTTGTAGCCCTCTTCTGGTTTTACTGCCTTTATCATTTCTTCATTCTAAAGTTCTATTCCATCATCTTCTATGACCTTGCATGCTTTGGTTGCCATTGTTGCACATTTGTCAATTCCAAACTGCATACCAATGTCTTGGCTAAATTCTTTTGTGCTTTCAAATCATAAATTCAGTTCAGCTTTTGTTTTACCAAACAGTTTCAAATTGTCCATATACACCAAGAGGGAAATTTTCAGTCCTTTATTTGCAGGTTCATATCCATAGCTCACTTTTTTCAAAATGATTCTCAGTGGTAGCATTAAGAGTATAAAAAATAGGGATGAAAGGGAATCACCCTGGAAAATGCCTCGTTTAATTTCAACTTCACCCAGTACTTCTTCATTAGCTATAAGCTTTGTTTTCCAGAGGTTCATTGAAGTTTCCATGAATTTTTGTATGTTGCTGCTGATGCCAAAGATTTTCAGGCATTTCTTGATGATGATGATGATGATGATTGTTATTATTATTATTTGCAACAACAGAATTGTATCACAGCGGCCAGTTGTTTCACCGGATTTGGCATTGATTACTAGTCGGCCCCCACCCAGGGGCCTAGGACATCGTAACGTATTTTCGTAATATGCGTGCAGATCCAAGCAGTGCGGCTTTTGCATTTGACTGATGGTGATTTTGTCAATTTTTAACTGTTTTAAATGTAATTCCAGTGCTTTTGGAATAGCACCCAGTGTGCCAATTACGACTGGAGTTACCACTGCTGGTTTGTGTCATAATCGTTGAATTTTGATTTTTAAGTCCTGGTATTTTGCAATTTTTTCCTATTCCTTCTCTTCGACCCTGCTATCACCTGGTATTGCGATGTCTATGATTGTAACCTTATTTTTCTCAACCAGTGTGATGTCTAGTGTATTATGCGCCAGTATTTTGTCCGTATTGTTGTTGTTGTTGTTGTTGTTGTTGTTATTATTATTATTATTATTATTATTATTATTGTTATTATCCTTTATGCATAATCCAAAGGGATTGCTAATCTCCCTTACATGGGTACCATTCAATATTCATATCAAATTATACTCATCATAACACAGTATACATTATTAACATTATCAGTTATTTATTTAAGCTGTATCTACTATCAATAAATTTCACTAAGTTTAACTAGTTTTAAATTATATTCTTCCATCTATCAACCTGTATCTTTCCAATAATAAAACAATATCATATCTTCTGCCATTTGTGGTGCCAATCCTCTAATCATCTTCTTGATCAGCTTTGTATGGACTTCTCTTAGCAACTCCTTGCTTGTAAGATCTCTCATATAATCTTGATGCCCTCTTTCTGTTTCCTTATTTAGCTTGTCTTTGATTGTCAGCAGTGTTATCGATACTTTTGCTAATAGAATTTCTTTCTTTAAGTCCATAGATTCTTTAATTTTTTCTTCTTCTATATCTTGCCCCTTGGAATTGATTTCCTCTCCATTTAATTCATCTGTCAGTATTCCATTCTTTCCATTTTCAAGAACAAACAAATCAACATAAACATCAGCAGGTTTAATCTCCTTATATTCACCTTCCACTTTGGTTTTTTGAGTTTAAATCACCCCGCTTTGCATTTGATAAACATCCTCATTTTTTTCATCATATTTTATTGTTATGTGCTGTAAGTATTCCAGTTTTTTCTCTATTCTTTCATATATATTTGATAATTTCTGTATTTCTGAAAGTGTCTTTTGAAAATTTGAGACTTCTATTTTCTTTTGAAGTTGTGCAATTCTAACAAACACAGCTGCTCTAACTTGGAACGTTAATGAGATTAAAGCATAGATTCACAAAGAATGTTGTTTCCACTTTTTTTTCTGACTAGCAATATTCTTCAAAGGGACATCTGTGGGCTTCCCTTCTTATCACTCTCTGTAGCCAAGTAGTAAAACCTTGTGGTGCCAAGTCAAAACAATCCGTGAAGAAGAAAAAATCTTCCATTTTGAATACACAAAGCTCCAAACAACAAAATCTCCCAGCCTCTGAGCAGCGGTAACACTGTTTAAAAGTTTCCTTTTGTATCTTTTTGTATTTCAAGTTAGAAAAAAGTGTCCAATCTTTAAATGAATTAGAAAAATACCCACAGCAATGAAAGTGGAAAATTTTAGTCTATAGGTTACATAGAATCATAAAGAGAAGGTAGAAGAAGAAAACTTAATGCATCCGTTTCAAAAGGCTTGCATAAATTCCATCCATGAAGATAGCATTTAAAAAGTAAGATAACCACTGTCCAAAACCATTCCAAATTTAATTCCGCTGCTTGATTCTTCTATTTTTCAATTTAAATTAATTTGTAAGTTTTTGTAGTCATTCTCTTTTTTAAAACAGTAAAAGTTCCTCACCAGCTAGAAACACTTTCACTTTCCGTATCCTTCCGTTTTGGAGCTGCCCCAACTTCATCAGCCTGGGCTGGATTTTTTGTCATCGGCTTGAAGAACTTCTCTTGCTTCTTTCAGGGATTTTGCAATATCTCCAAGATCAGCAAGACGTATTCTTCCTGTTCACCGTCTCTTCGGGACGGTTTAGGTCTGTTTGGACCACCCAGTGGCAAAAGTGTTGGCTGCGGTCTCAGAGCATCGAGACCGCATGACCATATCGGTGCAATGTTGGGTCTTCCTCCAATCCTACCTTTGTTGAATCTTGGGTGAGGGCATTTCCCTATGAATAGACATAGCTATCTCTTTATCTCTTAAGGACATTTGCTGTGAGCTATTGAGGAAGGTGAGGGCTATTAACATTGAGTCTGCTTCCTGCCAAAAAACATTTCTCCATTTCTCATTTAGGGAAATATAACACTCTGCCTTTTCAATATTTCCTAGGATATTTCATTTTTCTAGGAGAGGGGTGGATGCTAACTTCCATCAACAGAGAGAGAGGGAGAGAGAGGAAAAAAGAAAAAGAAATAAGCAACCTCCTCAAAGATTTCACACTGCTGTTGCAAAGTAGATAGTACTGTACAATTTTACTGAAAAGTCCAAAATCAAAGTTGCAGACTAAAGAGTGTAATTCTACAATATTTCTTAGGAAATAAAGCCCACAGCATCTTCCTGGGCTTATTTCAAGGGGCAGACAGCTGCCTTGGTTGCCTCAGAATCACTTACAGACTTCTTCTATTGAACTACTGACTGTCAAGGAAGGAGTGGCGGCCTTGACTGCCTCTTGCCGCCTCCCCCCAGCCTCTTTTCTTCTTTCTATTAATTCCCTTCTGAAGGGTTGATATTTTATTCAGCAGCTCCTGCTGGGCTTGAATCTGTGACAGAAGTTTCTCAAAAAACTCTCAGTAGACAAAATGATAACAGCTGCTCTTTGAAACTCTTGGAGCCATAGCCTGCGAGGTGGTGGTGAGAGAAAGGGCTGCGAAAGGCACTGTTTGTTAAGAATAATGAGGCAACAAAAGTGACAAAGGTTTGTATTACAAATAATAGACAGCAAGCTTCAAACAACAAGAGTGTGCCATTAAAAAAAAAGCAACAAAGTTAAATAAATGTCTAATTAACAGCTCCAGGAAGGCTGCATGTTTTATTCTACAGCTTTGTAAGGGGCAGCCAGTATGTATACAAGAAGTGGATTATGAGTTTGCTGAAATTCATCTTTGTTCCTTACAGTTTAGTCCTGATTGGCTGCAAAAACAGGGGAAGGAAGAACTTAATGAAGCAATGCAAGAGTGTACTGTAAGATAAACTGTAGGTGCCTGCTATCTATTATTGTCGGTGCTTTTTTTGATAATAAAGGTTTAAAGAGTACACATACTTTCCCCCCCAAACATACACATTTTTATGTTGTTTATATAAAGGTACAATACATGCTAGTGTGCTCTCAGCTGAGACAAGAAGGAGGAGCAAGAACCTGATTAAATTCCCTTTCTGGGAAAGAAATAAGCAGACAAGGTTGCATATTTAGGATACATATTAAATTGTCCTTCTCATTATTCTTGTCTGAATTAATCATTTTGGCAAAAGAAAGTAAAGAAATAGTAATAGTTGCTTTTGCTAAAATCCCCCAAAAACCAGAATACCACTTGAACAACATTGGCATTGACAAAATTACATCATTTGCAAAAAGCAGCTTTTCTTGGAACAGTTGCATCCTGCAATGATACCTTTAACACCTTCAAACAACATCTTCCTCTCCCAGGTCCTTGATAAGGGTAGGTGGATAAAAACATTATTATTTCCAAGTATAACAGATGCCAAGATTAAAGAAGGCATTTAATTTTTGGATCACAGATCAGATACATCAACAATGACAAGCAGTTTGAGGAATTATTAGTTGGGCCAGAGGAAATTATCTGGAATACATTCAAGAATGCCATTGAGGATTTTCTTGGCAAATACAGAGCACCAAACTACATTCAGCTGGTTGACAAACTTCTTACAGAACACAAGACTATGAAGTGCAACATGTAATTGAAGGATCATTTTCTGCATTCACACAATTTAAGTGAACATGGAGAAAGGTTTAAGCAGAACATTGCCACAACGGAAAAACAGTTCAGGGCAACAGTTCAGGGCAATTGAAATCCACCAATGCCTTTGGCCCTGTTGAATTCATGTAGAGCATTGGAAACATGCAATTAAATACATTATAGTCATTAAAAGTTACTTTAATATTTCTCAAGATTCTTACATAATATTTCTAAAATTATCAAAATAGAGCTGGAAGGGACCTTGAAGGTCTTCTAGTCCAACCCCCTGCTCAAGCAGGAGACCCTATATCATTTCAGATAGGTTGCTCTCCAGTTTTTTCTTAAAAACCTTCAGTGATGAAGCACTCAAAACTTCTGAAGGCAAGCTGTTCCACTGGTTAATTGTCCTCACTATTAGGAAGTTTCTCCTTAATTCCAAGTTGTTTCTCTCCTTGTTCCATCCATTGTTTCTGCTCTCTGGTATTTTGGAAAATAATTTGACTCCCTCCTCTTTGTAGCAGCATCTCAAACACTGGAATACTGCTAACATGTCCACCATAATCCTTCTTTTCTCTAATCTAGCAACACCCATATCCTACAACCGTTCTTCATATGTTTTAAGGCCTTTAATCCTCTTAGTTGCTCCTCTTTTTCCTAAACATTTTTTTTTGTAATGTGATGACCAAAATTGGATGCAGTATTCCAGGTATGGTCTACTTCACATGATTTTAGTTCTATGTCTCTGTTTATACAAGCAAGGATTGTATTAGCTTTTTTGACTGCTGCCGCATATTGCTGACTCATGTTTAAATGATTGTCCACTAAGACTCCAAGGTGCTTCTCATCATTACTATTTTTGAGCCAGGTTTCACCTAATCTGTCCTTGTACCTTTGGTTTTTCCTGCCCAGGTGTAAAACCTTGCTTTTCTCCACATTAAATTTCATTTTGCTGTTAAGCCTGTCAAGATATTTTTGTAGCTTGTCTTCTGGGGTGTTATCTATTCCTGCCAGCTTAGTGTCACCTACAAATTTGATGAGTTCCCCTTCTATTTCTTCATGTAAGTCATTTATGAAGATATTGAAGAATACTGGGCCTAAGAAAGAACCTTGTCCTACGCCACTGCTTACTTCCCTCCATGTAGAGGTAGTACCATTAAGGTCTACTCATTGAGTAGGGTTTGTCATCCAGCTATGATGCTGTCTATCTCACATTTTTTAGCTTACCAAGAAATAGGTTGTGATCTACTTTGTCAAATGTCCTGCTGAAGTCTAAATATACTATGTCCACAGCATTTTGCTGATCTACTAATTTAGTAACTTTGCCAAAGAATGAAATAATATTGGTTTGGCATGATCTGTTTTTAACAAACCCCTGCTGGCTACTAGTTATGGCTTTATTTGTTTCTAGATGTTCACAGATTTGTTTTTTAATTATTTTTCCAGTATCTTCCCAGGTATTGATGATAGGCTGATTAGTCTGTAGTTTCCTGGGTCTGTTTTTATCCCTTTTTTGAAGATGGGAACAACTTCAGCTCTCTTCAAATCCTCTGGCACTTACCCAGTGCTCCAAGAATTTTTTTTTAAGATATGATACAATGGTTCTGTATTTGTGTTCCATTTGAAGGGTTCTATCATAATCACTAAATGTTTTTCAGGTAGCCAAAAATTGTGGTCCAGTATTTTTGCCTTGAATGAAAATGAATCAAATCACTATGTCCAGATTTAGTGTTATAAATATTTACATTATTTATCAAGTGAACATGAAATAATTCCTCACCCCAATGCAGCATATTATTTGATGACCAATGGTAGAATCCTATTTTTCCCAACTATAGTGGACATGTATTATTCCCTATTCCTGCTTGCCTTAAACTGACATGTGAATTTGGTGCTAGGCATGTTCATTCAGGGAAAAAAAGTCCTATTCTTTAAGCGTGGTTTCAGTGTGTTTACTGCATGTGTGTCCCGGTATTCACATGGTTCCTGAAAACCTAGAAACATGGACCATACATAATTTCTAATATGCCAAAAATATAAAAGTCAACTACAGAAGAAAGGCTTCAGAAAAGCCTTGGATGCATATTACCACCTCTATAATTTCAGCAATTGATGAAAGAAAGGAAGGAAGGAAGGAAGGAAGGAAGGAAGGAAGGAAGGAAGGAAGGAAGAAAGAATGAAAGTAAGAAAGAGAGAGAGAGAGAGAGAGAGAGAGAAAGAAAGTAAGTTACTCATAGGTAGCTTTGGAAATTTTAATTTTTTAAAAATTATAAATAACTCAGTATAAGATATAAGGGATTTTTTTCTGTTAGAATTATGTCTACCTATTTGGAAGTGCTCTCCCCATTGTTGATCAATAACCTTACCTGTCTCAAGGATGTGTTTAAATGATAACAGAATAAAGGAGAAAATACTATGTTAATCTGGTATAGCTAGTAATGAATTAAGACTGAGTCACTCATTGTTGGCTATGAAATGAAATAAACTCAGAGATATTGCAGACAAAAAAATTATTTCCAGGCTTTTTGTGTGCACATCAAAGGGACCAACTACGAGTGTAATCTATGAACATTTTCATAGTGCTATTAATACATAATAGTATAATGTGATTTTGCATTGAAAACAAAACTGAAGCCTGTGTTATGTTTTCTGGTGGTCTCAGTGTCAATTATTGGACATTATTTAGACCTACAGAATAATGTATCAGAAAAAATAGGTTGGGATAATGTATATTTGAATTATTTCAGGTATGTACTCAAAATCAAAGCATGAAGCATGATAGGAAAAAGTGTCTGGATAAATAAATGTTCATAAAAACAAAAATATCATGGATAGATCATTTAAATAATAGTCAGGCAAGCCACACAATCTTTTTTTTAATAGAAAAAAACAAGCTTGCCTTTTGTGTAGGTGATAATCTTCCAAATGGGTCAGTCATTATGTTGGAAGACAGAACAATATAATAGAATAGAATTACTTTGTGAGTGCAAACACAACAGAAAATCAGCAACCTTTGTAGTTTTTATACTTCCACCAGGGAAATTATATTTTAGTTAATTTGAAAAATTGGGCTAAAGCAAGTAATGACTCATTTTGAAATATTTGTATATAGTGGTGGTGGGGTAAGGAAATAAGGGAACTCACATTCTTATCTATTTTTTTCATTTGTTAGAGTTCATTGATTCAAATAGATATAATTTTAAGATTTGGATAATAGTACTGCAGTTTGGTCAATTTTCACATTATTCAGTAAAAATGAGACATTCTCTAAGTTTTGCTTTATATTAAGATAAAAGAAAATGATATTGTATAGCTCCCCCATATTGGTATCTGTCCATCATACTTCTTCTGTATTTATATGCATAACCCTATATATTATCACATATATATTAACACATGTGCAAACACACAGAGATCTAACTCTCTAACTATTTCCTGCTAATTAGAGAAAATGCAAATATCTTCAAGGCTGTGAAAATTCTCACTCTCTTAAGAATGGAATCAGCCGGTTGCATTATTGAATGAACAGGCAGAAAAGCACCCACCAGAAGTATTTTTTTTCGTTAGTGTTCTGCTGAGAAATCAACATAAAAGTGTCTGCAGACTTATCTGCAGTGTTTTTTTTAGTGTTGCTATACACCCACACATTTTTGAAACAATATTAAAATTGGTTATTACAGCCCAAAATTCTAAAGGACTTAAAGTTTCAGAAATTGAGATGTCTCATCATCATAAAATTCTTTCTTATTCCCTATCAATATTGAAATAACATTTTTTTATATATGTACATTTATCATTTCCCCCATTATGACATTCCCAGTTATGTGTGATTATAGATTCCATCGTTCCAGGAGAAATATTGACTATGTTCGCTGGTGATGGGAATTAGAATTCAATGTCTCTGAAGTGCATCAGTTTGTGAATGCTATCTGAGATGTGAAGACAATCTTTCAATTGATAAATGTAAAAATCAATTGCTTTGCATTAACACTTGCATTTGCCCATGCAGTAGAACAAATGCCTAAGTCAGCATTGTTTGCTTCTGTTTGTTCTTTCTACTTAATCATATTGTGAAATGTTGATGGGCAGTGGTAAGGAAATACACTGCAGAATAATACCATTGAACAAAACAAGACAGAATATCTGTAAAGATCCATCAAGTTTGGAAAGAAAGAAATGACAACAATATTTTTTCCACCTTTATCACAAGCATTAGAAAACTTTCCAGATTACAGCACCAGGGTCACCCCATTGAGGAAAGCGTAGTTCAACAGTCCACAAAGTAATCCTATCAGTAAAAATGGCAAAGAATGAATCAAACGAGACAAAGGGGAATCTCCAGACCTTGCAGGGTACAAAGTACCCTCCTTTCTCAAAAGCATTCTGGGCTAACTTGTATAGGGATGAGATGTTGCACAGCGTTATCTGTACACAGGGCATTATTCCAGCTTTGAAGCAATGAAGGAGAACAGGAATTGGATATTGAGGTCACAGAGGGGAACAGCATGAAGTGTCATTTACCTGCTGGGAACAGGTATTGAGGATACCAAGGTTGGACTCAGAAGATTCTAAAGCAGTGATCTGAAACTAGTGCATGTCACCTTAACCTAGCAGGCATTGTCAAAGAAAATGATGGAAAATTATGACAAAATAAATAGACACCGATACACACATAAGGGCCACAGACCACATTCCATTTCTTTTACTACTGGTAACAGGCTATTAGGCGTTTGTGATTTGTTTCCTTCTTAATTTCAGTGACTAGATCTTGTGTGCACCAGGAAGAGATTGACAGCCAACTGACCTGTATATTAAGGGGTGAGTTTTGTGCCTTATCAATGGGACACAAATTAAAGAGTCTTTGATAAGAAATATATACTTGTTTTCTATGATTCTTGCCAATCTAGAAGTAGAATTTTAACCTCTTTAATGGTTTCAGGTGGAAGGGGCTAAAAAAAATAAATATGGCAGTCATAAAACCATGTTATTTTTAGTGTACTTTATTTTAAAACACTGAAGCTCTGAGGAAACCTAGAGGGAACGTGAATAAACTCTGTCTATTTGTACTAGCTTTTCTTGTCCGGAAAGGTCTGATATTATTTAAATAAGCCCTTTAATGCAAGCTCTGTCTCCAGGCGCTAGATCAGAGGGGCCCCTTTTTGGGATGTTTTTTGTCTTTTGACTTGTTTGTTTTTTCCTCAGCTTTCCCATTTGATGATCTGTTTCCCCTGCTCTGACTTCTGCTTTTTATTGTTGGATTCTGTTAAACTGCTCAAAGTCCTAACAGATTAGACCGGTTTATCAAAATAAACCAAAAAATGTAAAATTAAAAACAAAACCATACTGCAGAATACAGTCTAATATTATTTTATATTTTGGGGGCTGCAATGAGATGTAATTACTTAGGAATAAGCAACAAAACACAAAAAGGAGAAGTTGTTCATTTGATGCTGCTTTTTAAGAGTGATTGCTTTTATGTGGTTCATTAAACAGAGAAACCAGCAAAACCTATCTGCCTTGTCTGTAATAGTTGGAATATGTATTGCTCAGTACAAAATAAAAATCAATAAGTAGAGGAATTCTGTTATAAGGATCAATTAGAGCCGTGTCTCACTTTTTAATCATTTGTAAAACAGAGGATTGCTGTAGTACAGGAAGAGAAGCGGGGGAACCACATCTGTCTCCCAAGGACATCCAACCAAATCTGCTTAGCCTCCTAATGCAAGCCTGAATAAGTTCTAATTAACTCACCCACAAGCCGTGACATTCTTTAATGTAACTAGGGAGTGCATAAATAGGTAGATAAAAATTCATTCCTACTTTTACCAAAATATCAAACAAGCATACTTTCTAATCACCCTCATTGGATAGCTAAACAATCAATATGTGGCTATTCCTTTCTCTGTGTGTGCATGTGTGGAACAAGTTTGATGTCTGAAGCAAAGATTGCCAATAAGTAGTACAATAATGAGAGATTTTCAACATGTGGTGCCTCTGTAAGAGATAAGGTCATATACATCATTGTCAACAATTTCCTAAAGTTAGATCCTGTATACAGTATAAAAATGTTTTATAAAAACTTGGGAAAATTCTTTTAAAACAACTCTCCTTTTTAATGGGTATTCTGTAGATAGTCTAATAAATGAACCAATCACTTTCTGTATTTGTTGAGATCAGTATAGATTTCAAGAAAACATTAAGAATCTGTTATTGCTTGTTGAGAAAAAACTCTTGGTCTGAATGGTCTGAAAAAATTTATACCAAATTTATAAACACAAGAAAAAGATCTTGCTCTAAATTAATTTAATCAGAATTAATTAACAATTTTCAGCCCTTCACTACTATAGAGTCAATTATCTCTGTTCATACAAAGAGCTAGAATAATATATTATGGCATACTGTTAAAAAAGGAAAACAAATCAACCTTGTCCAGCAATAAACAATATGATGGTCCTTTAAAAAAAAAAAAAAAAAAAACCTCTTTACCATAGCTTTTAAAGGACAAATCATGATTGGTTTTCATTGGATAAAGCTTAAATAACTTAATTCTTAAAATCTATTATTATTGCATAAGTTATAATAAAATCACCTCCAGACTGAAAATTCATTCATGGTCTGAATATAGATTTTTAATAGAACTTTTTGAAACAAAATTCAGTGATTGGAGAACATAGCAGGGATTTTTGTTATCCATAAGTCTCTTGTTGTTTATAACCTTAATTGAGCCTTAATCGGCTTTCCACATTTGTTTTTCATTAAGATGACATCTTCTTTTGAATTACTTTCTAAAAGGTGTGGTTAATTGGAAATGGATTAAGAAGCTGGAGTGAAGGTAAGTAAGATTTAGGAAATAGGACTGGTTAAAGGAGAATACAATAAATTGCTTTAAAAGGTGGTGTTTAGGATTATGATGTGAAGGAAACAGAAAAAAAATATCTGACCAGTGGCAGACTCTTCTTACGTAGTATCATTAGAATTTGGAAGAGTCTGGGGCTAGGCTGAACTGATACCTGAATGTAAAATCAGTATCAGAGGATCAAACCAAGTGAAGTTGTGTAAATAGCATTGTACAGTGGAATTCTGGATAATATAGTGGCATCAACACAGAAGATATTGCCTTGAACCAGAGTTAGAAGATAACTCAAGGTAGAGATCTGCTCAGGGTTGAACCACTATTGAGTTTAGGAAACCCCACATTGTTTGCTTTGTGGACAAATTTTTGTGAAAGTTGAGTGTGTTTTGATTGAATGTTTAATCTCAGAAAAGGCAACTGATTCCTTGTGCTATGAAGGGGAAAGTGTTCCAAGCAGACTCAGTGTAATGGAGGCTGGGAATTCCTGTTATAGTTTTTGAGACTATTACTCCAAACTAACATTAAAGGTATCTCACTGAAGCATTATTTGGCTTACTTGCCAGTTACATAGACATGGGGGCATTGTGGAAAGCAGTACATTATTTTTTTTTCACCACCAGGACTACAATGACAGAATTTGGACTGAACTTAGAAGACACTGGTAATAGTGCTATTGGTAGCAGGTTTATCCTTCACAAACATAGGATATGATGAGAGCTAAAAGTGGCACATTGTGTGCCCAGATGGTCCATGCAAGGAAGGAAAGGGGTGTCCAATATTGGTCTGATGGAAAAATTCTGATGATCGGGCTGCAACATGTGAGGTTGGTATAAGGACACCAATTATAAATCATTTATAGTTCTCAGCCTCACTAAGTAGATCAAACCAGAAAATCAACTCCATGGGAAGACTAGAACTTCTTATATTTTGACTCCCTAGAATAACAGAACAGCAGACTCATATCTCCCTCCTGTTATGTTCCAGTGAATCAAGGATGTGTCTTTCTGGGCTACTTCCAAATATGATCTCAAGGTTAAAAAGGATTCATTCCCCTTTGCTTACGTAATTTTTTTTTCTATATTTTGTCAACTTCTTTATTCTGTAAAATAGTGTTGCTCTGTTCAATTGAATATGCTGTGAATGCCTGCTGGTATAATGCATATAGCTAACTTCTACGTATAAGGCAGGGTATCTCCCATTTGTAGTGAGAGAATGAAAAGTGGAATGAAAGGGATTCTGGCTCCTTATTTCATAATAAGAGAGAATCCTCACTATACAATACAATAATACAATAGCAGAGTTGGAAGGGATCTTGGAGGTCTTCTAGTCGAATCCCCTGCCTAGGCAGGAAACCCTATACCGTTTCAGACAAATGGCTATCCAACATCTTCTTAAAGACTTTCAGTGTTGGGGCATTCACAAATTCTTGAGGCAAGCTGTTCCACTGATTAATTGTTCTAACTGTCAGGAAATTTCTCCTCAGTTCTAAGTTGCTTCTCTCCTTGATTAGTTTCCACCCATTGCTTCTTGTTCTACCCTCAGGTGCCTTGGAGAATAGTTTGACTCCCTCTTCTTTATGGCAACCCCTGAGATATTGGAACACTGCTATCATGTCTCCCCTAGTCTTTCTTTATATTAAACTAGACACCCCCAGTTCCTGCAACTGTTCTTCATATGTTTTAGTCTCTAGTCCTAGATGCCATATGATTTTTCTTTTTGGTCAGTTGCTAATTAGTTAATATAAGTTTTGTGATAAGTGGTATAAGGAAGATTGGGGTGTAAAACTACATTGTTGGCTCCCAAATGCTGGTGATAAATATCTGAACTACATTAGGGGATAGGATCAGTTGAACCCCAGTTTTAATGGGCCAAGAGATATGTGGCAAGAAGTACTAGATTTGCTTTTAAAGGGAAACTTTCAAGCACCTTAACTGCACAGTACAGTAAAGGAATCAGAATTCACATAGATGTTCTTTAATTAGCTTTAATGCCAATAATTAGGAGTTAGAGTGCAGAATTTTGAGAACTAAGATAAGAACCCTCCAGCTTTCCTTTATTAGATCGTTCATTAAAATAGGATTTCTTTGAAGCTTTTGAATCACTTTTTTCTCTTAATGTTTGCATACAGGACTGCGTGTTGGTTTGTTAGATAAACATATAATGGAATCTCCTATCTGCTGATTGTGCTTAGAGATACTGCCTTTCCTTTCTCCTCATTCAGCACAATATTTTGCAAGAAAGGAGATTGGCAATTCTTTCAGACTGACAATCTGTTGATCCCCACTTCTGGGGATAGTGTCAATCCTGGATCACTGGTGATTGTAACATCACATTGAGTTGCTGATGGGTAAATACCAGATCCACTTGTAAAAAGAACTTGTTTATCTACAGGGATGGGCACGTACACATGTTGTGTATTACTGAATCTAATTGGGCAAGGAAGACGTCACCCTGAAATCTGCCCCTTTAAGGTTTCAGAGCCTGTTCAGGAGACTCAATGTTATGACTGAGAGCAAGTAACATGTCTAAAAGACATCTTACTTGCAACTAAGGGTCCTGCTTCTAAATGATGCGGTATGAATATCTGTGTGTTTGTTAGGCCAAAGGAATAAAGAAGAGATCCCACTAATGTATTGACCATTCTGATGCATGGTATGGTCCTAAGTCACTTTTTTCACTGCTGTAACTTTGAATGGTCATTAAACAAATGTTTGTAAGCCAAGGACTACCTCTAGTTCTGATTTACCTGAGAAAACCTGAGTACATTATAATGAAAAAAAATATCCACCAAGACATACCTCCCCATGGTAAAGTAGATCTGCCTGTTTTATATTTTAATGGTTCTGTTAATGTTTGCATTTATTTTAATTCATGTTTTAAACTTTTATTTCTTTATTCTGTATCTTAACTTACTGACAGTCACCTTGAGTGCTTAGCTGAACTGACAGAGGGGATAAAAATCAAATAGAGTGGAAAGAAGAGATCTTCCCACCTATCTTCTTTCAATTATTTCTTTACCCATTAAATAACATTCATTGTATTTTTATTTGCAAGCATTTGAATTTATTGTAAGCTGCTTTAATCCTAAAACCCAGGATATAAATAATTTTAATAACTAACTCACTAAATAATGAAATCTATTTATCTATTTACCTAGCATTACAAATTATGTGACAAATTTATTGAAATTTCCTCTCCTAAAGTAGTTTGTTGTTGTTGTTTTTAAATCCATTTCAAGGTAATTTAGCAATTATTACTTTTTAAAAATGTTATTACTACATGGAGATGGAAGAGGCATCTCCCTCCCCTCCCCTTCTGCATGACTGTAATTTCTATGACCTCTTGATTTCTTGATTTGCAAAGCTCACAAAAGAGTTTCCTTGGAACTGAATTCTCTGAAGTGGGGGGGGTGGTATTGAAAAGATTGCAAAAAATAGAAGAGTAACTGTAGGAAAAGAGCAGGCAGAATCTGGATGTGGAGTCAACAGAGGACTCAATCTAGAATTTTTACATGTCCACAAATGCTCCAAGTTTAGGCCCCTCCTGAACTCCATTAACTCTTTGTTGTTGTTAGTTGCAAAATCATGTCTGACCTATCACAACCCCATGGACAATGTTCCTCCAGGCTTCCTGTCCTCTACCATCTTCTGGAGTCCATTTAAGCTGATGCCAACTACATCAGTGACTCCATCCAACCATCTCATTCTCTGTCATCTGCTTCTTCTTTTGCCCTCCATCTTTCCCAGCATTAGGTTCTTCTCCAGTGATTCCTTTTTTCATTAGGTGGCCAAAATATTTGAGTTTCATCTTCAGGATCTGGCCTTTTAAAGAACAGTCAGGGTTGTTCTCCTCTAGGACTGACCGGTTTGACCGACTTGCAGTCCAAGAGTTAATTAACTCTTATCTTGCACCAATTCAGTGCTGACAATTAGTTGACCAGTTTCTTGTGTGTAGGCTTGAGCAATAAATCTTCTGAACTGGAAGGTACCTATGATCCTGATTCTTCATGTCTGACATTAACCTACCCCACTCTACGTAGCCATCTCATAATTTAAATATATGGCATGCCACCAATAAAAACACCATTAAAATATTTTTTTCCTTTTAAAATTTTATTCTTTTCTATCAAATGGTACAAGTTGCATTGAATAGCTCATCACAGTACTAGCAATAAATCTTAGAAAGCTAATTTCATTATTGTAGTTATTCTAGTTTTTTCAACAATTGCACAGACAAATAATTGGGTCTTGTCATATACAGGTGACTGATTCAAGAAGGTGAGACTTGAAGGTAGGAGGCAATATTTGTTCAAATCCCTTTGAGTATGTGTATGCAGAAAGGAAAGGGGTACAAAGGAGATATCTTCATGCAGATGTTCCAAATTGAATAACTGTACTCAGAGGTGGCTTCCTACCAGTTCGGCTGAGTAAGTAGTAACTCGGCTGCCCACGCACCTGAACCGGTTCTATTGTCGGCGGCACCATCTTTATTTTTGATTCTGCGCATGCACAGAACATCTCCATTGCAGAAATGTAATTTCCCCCCTTTTCTAATGTTCTGCGCATGCACAGATCTTTTTAGGTGTAAATGCACACGTGCCCAGAAAGCTGACAGTAATGACAGTGACAACCCACCCCTGACTGTACTGGATGGCTAAAGTGGAAAAGGAAAGTCAGTAATGTTCATCAGATGACCTTGAACAAATACCCACAGGTCAGCACTCACATCATTACCAAATCAAAAGGCTATAGGACTGATAGAATAACCACTGAAATATGATAAGCAACAGAAGAAAAAAGAATCAATCAAAATTCTAATCAAGTTACTCCAGCAAATCTGGAGAGCAACATAGTAGCCACTTGATTGGGAAAAGCCACACTCTACAGTACATTTCAATACCAAAAAAGAGGAGAATTAACAGGATATGCAAATTATTATACAATATCTTCAATTTCACTTGGTAGCAAACTAATGCGTAGGATCATTCAATGAAGATTAGAGCCCTATAGTATATAGAAAAAAATAGATAGCAGATGTTCAAGATGGCTTTAGAATAAGCCAATGAACATGAAACATTATTGCAGATGCATGCTGGATAATTGAGAAACCCAAAGAATGCAAAAAATAATCAGCATATGCCTCATGGATTATAAACAAACCTTTGATTTTGTTGATCATATCAAGCTGTGGAAAGTTCTTAGAAGAAGAAGAAAGAATTCCAGAACACCTCATTGTTCTTATGAGACAATTATAATAGGTTAGGAAACCAAATGTGGACAAAACTTGGACAAACAGGGCATAGCAAGGCTGCATAGTCTTCCTTATTTATTCAATCTATATGTTGAATATTAAGGAAAACTTGATTGGAAAAAATGAGTCTATTTTTAAAATTGGAGAAAGAAACAGTAATAACCTATAATTTGCTTAGTGACACTACTATGATAGCTGCAAGACCAGTACTAAAAGTCAAAGAGCACAGTTAGTATGTAGGTCTTTGGTTATTCGGGTTTTCTCCCGCATAAAATAGGAAGTGTCTTGGCGCCATTTCAACGAAGTCTCATTCGTCATCTTCAGGCTTGTTTGCTCGGCTTGGTGCTTCCAGGAGCAATGTGAAATCTCAGCTATTTCTTCCTTTTAACTGCCAGTGGGGGTTTGAGCAGATTGGGTGGGAGCTTGGCTGTGTTCTGATTGGGTGGAGGTGTGTTCTGATTGGTTGGGGGTTTGTGTTTCATGTAAGGATAGGAGGGGTTTAAAGTGGCTAATGTTGCAGTTGCGGTCTGGCTTCTGGTCCTTGGTCGTGCCTCATCATCAGTGTGGGTTTTTGTCTACTTTCTTCGTGGACGTTTGGTGGTGACATCCTGTGTGGCTCTTGTGAGTGTGGGTCTGGTGTCATTCCTCATGTTAGGGACTCGTTTGTCAATAAGGGCAGGCTTCCAAATGGCTGGCAGGCGGGAGCTATCGTCCCGCCTGTTCATGCTGTGTGGGCGTTTTTCTATCTTGATGGCTTCTCTGATTATTCTGTTGTTAAAATGTTCAGCCTTGGCAATAGTTCTGGTATTTTTAAAGTCAATATTATGTCCTGTGGCTTTAAGGTGTTGGACCAGGGAAGAAGTTGGTTCCTCTTTTCTGATTGCGTTCTTGTGTTCTTCAATGCGTCCACTTATTCTTCTGTTGGTTTGTCCGATGTATGTGGTGGGGCAGGTGGTGCATAGGATTTCATATACTCCTTGATTTTCTAATTCAATTTTGTCTTTAGGGTTTCTTAGGATGGTGGATATTTTTTGGTTTGTGCAGAATGATGTCTTGATGTGTTTGTGGAGGATTTTGCTGATTCTGTCTATGGTGCCTTTTATGTATGGGAGGAGGGCTTTTCCGTTTTCTTGTTCTCTGTTCTGGATTTTAGTGGGGGTTTCTTTTTGGATTAGGTTGGTGATCTTATTTCTTTGGAATCCATTGGATGTCAGTACGTTAGTGAGAGTGTGTAGTTCGGTTTTTAGGTGTTGTTCATCAGCTAAGCATTTTGTTCTGGAGATGAGTGTCTTGGCTACAGAGTTGATCTGGGCTGGGTGGTGGTGTGAGAGTGCGTGCAGATAGTGGTTAGTGTGTGTTTTCTTCTGGTAGATGGTGTCTCCTAGGGAACCATTAGATTTCCTGTAGACTAAGACATCCAGGAAGGGAAGTTGGTTGTTTACTTCTGTTTCCATGGTGAACTGTATTTTGGGGTGTAGGCTGTTGAGGTATGTAAGGAAGTTGTTCAGTTGTTCTTTCCCATGTGGCCAGATAGAAGGAGCACCCATGGGATCACCTCTCTCACCTATCATTGCCAACCTCTACATGAAAAACTTTGAAACCCAAGCTCTAGAAGAATCTGATCACAAACCCAAACTCTGGCTCAGATATGTAGATGACACTTTCATAAAACATACACACACACACACACACACACACACACACACACATATATGCTGGTCTTGTATTCAAGTCTTTTCCCATGTAAGATTGAGATTGTCTTGGCAACGTTTCAGCGGAGTCTCACTCGCTATCTTCAGGCTAAGTTTTGGGCTTAAAGTGTGATCGGAGCTGCCGTCTTTCTATAAATCTTGGTGTGTGTGTGTGGAATGCTGGCTTTATTTCAGTAAGTGGAATGATTGGTTGTGTAGTTGTATCATGATTGGTAGATTGGTGTTGATTGGTGCTGGCTGTGTGTCTATTGTTGTTTCGTGTTGTAATGGCCTGGGTGGTAGGTGGGGCTCGTTTGTTGACTAGGGCTGGTTTCCAGATGTCTGGTAGGCGGGAGGTATCGTCACGTTTATTCATGTTGTGGGGATGTTTTTCTATTTCGATAGCTTCCATAATTATTCTCTTGTTGAAGTGTTCTGTTTTGGAGATTAACCTGGTTTCTTCAAAATTAATTTCATGTCCTGTAGTTTTAAGGTGCTGGAAAAGGGAATGATTTTTTTTCTTTTTTTCTTACTGCGTTCTTGTATTCTGCAATGTGTACATTTATTCTCCTGTTTGTTTGTCTTATGTACATTGCAGGGCAGAGTTTGCATGGTATTTCATAGATTCCTTGGTTTTCTAGCTGGATTTTGTCTTTGGGGTTTCTTAAGATGTTGGCTATTTTTTGGTCAGTGTTGAAGTCTGTCTTGATATTGTGTTTGTAGAGAATTTTGCCGATTTTATCTGTGGTGCCTTTGATGTAAGGGTGGAGGGCGATGCCGTTGTCCTGTTCTGTGTCTTAGTTTTTGGGGGGCGTCTCCCTTTGGATTAAGTTGGTAATTGTTTTTCTTTAGAATCTGTTGGAGATTAATACGTTCGTGAGAAAAATCCAGCTCAAATTATCCTACTTTGGACACGCTATATGTAGATACAACTCTCTGGAAAAGACAGTAATTCTAGGAAAGGTGGAAGGAAAGAGAAGAGGACTCCGTTACAATGGCATAGAGTCCATCATTGGGATACTTCTACAAATAGATTGGGGATAGATTGTCCTGGAGAAAATCTATTTATGTGCTCACTAGGACTCAAAAATGAGTTGATAGCATATAACCAATAAATCACTGATATGGAAGAGAAGCCCCTTCCTTTGGAGCTTGCAGCAAATATGCAGCCCCCTTTCAAACTCCTGACCTAGCTGTCTTGTTTAGAGCAGAAAGAAAAAGCAGTAGAGTACCGCAAGTGTAATCTATTGCTTCTATCTTAGATTGGGCTTGCGAGCATCTCATTCACCTTAAATTCTGTGGACAGCTATTCTGATCACAACTGCAAAACTAATTCTAATTTTATGTCTGAGAGGCCATTAAGTGGCAATGCTTTTTATTACTGAGGCCATTGGACACAGACATATTTGGTAGTTATCTCTGACTCTCTTGCTTCTATCATGATTAATATAGCCTAAGTCACCCACTTTCACCCGCACCTCTTCAGCTGCTTGTGAAGGAAGTGATGACTATATTACAAGGGGCAAAGAGTGCAGATCAATACAGAGAGTGGAGAGTTCATCAAGAAGTCTCTCACGACAGAATTACTCCGAGTCAGCAAGGACTCTCTCCTTTACTCATGCTCTGCACAAATTGAATGCATATATTTTCATTGATGTTCTTTACCTGATGGTACTATTATTATAACTGCATGGGAATTTGTTGCTGATGCCATGGATCTTGCACAACATCTAAACACAAAGGTTTTTTTAAAAAAAAAATCAGTTTACAAATGACAGTTCCTGTGAAAGCTTAAATTACAAAATGTATTTATGAAAGATCCTGATCTGAGAAGACTTATAATTTGGACATAAAACTAATCAACTCACAGCAATTTAAAAAAAAATCAGGCTGAAGTAATGATAAATCAGATTAGCCTTTCTCATGCTTCTTGCACCTACCCAGTGTATTCCACCCCCCACCCCCCCAGTGAATAGTGAAATCAGAGCCCATATAAGCCAAATTCTGCAAACATGACTCCCGGGGATTGTGTGGGTGTGTTATTAAGCAGTACATTTATGCATTGAAAATAATGCCTGCTGTCCCTCAAGTTGATCACATGGTAAAACAATAACCAGCCACTCTAAGTTTTGAAAATATCTAGGAAATTAAGTTTGCTGCAACTACAGCATCCACTTGATAAGCACTTTCTTGCTTTCCTGAGCCCTAGGCTGTATGGTGAACATTATTTGTTAACTTTGCTCCCTGTCTCCACCAGAGGTAGTATTCAGGCGGTTCTCTCCGGTTCAGGTGAACCGGTAGCGGTGGCTGCGGGAGGCTCTGCCCACCCTCCCCAATATAATGCGCAAGCACTGTCTATGTGCAGATGCCTCACGTTTGCATGCTCACATTTGCGAACCGGTAGGGAAGGTAAGTGAATGCCACTGCTGGTCTACACCCTTGTATACATAGTAGTCTATATAATAAGCAGTGACATTTGTAACTATTAGCCATGTTTTTTTAAATGAACCTCGGATAAGTAATCTGCTGCAATGTAACATCATGTTGCATAGTGCGTATCACCATGTTCACAGTGAAGCATAAGGCACATAAATACACATTGCAAGGTATGAAGAGTGGCAGCTTTGCTTTTTCTGCTTCTCTAATTTCCTCTGTTTTATTATTCATTTGTTCATTGTTCTATTTCACCCTTCTTTTGTAAACTGAAAGTAACAATCATAGGGATCTTCATTATCAACCTTGGTTTGAGATAGGCTTACCTTTTCACGAAGAAATAAATGACTGCTTTTGTCATTTTTTGGGGGGAGGGGGGATTCAAATGAGCACATGTCCAAACTAACTACTGTTTTGTTTTTTATGCTTCTCAATGCCTGTATGGGAGACATAATTTAGAGATAATGGTAGATGTCACTGTTTGCTTTGTAATACGAGGGCAGGCAGGCGGTAGAGATAAAGTCAGATACAGCAAAGAGCCTGGCCAATAATAAAGGAAGTATGTGTCCTCAAGTGCCGAAGCCCATTTTTATGTCATCTGGTTGGTCGGAGACATTGCAATGGTGTCAGATTGGCATTGCATTTCCTCTGCAAAGTTCAAAGGAGCTGTCCTAGTAATACAAAATGCAAAAGATGGGCCTCCCCCCACCTCCTTTTGACATTTCATTCTGAGATACTAAAAAATCCCAATGACTCCAATGAATTTTCTGCCCAAATAAGATGGCAAGCATAGGATGTCTGTCTGACTAAAGACAAGTGACACCGGAGGTAGGCAATTATTTTGAAGGGAAGAATGTGGTACTTCAAAATCTATCTGAGAGAAGCATCTGATTTCCCTCCATCGCTTTTGCAAACACGTCACTTTTCACAGCCAAACCCTCCCTTTCTTTCGCATGAGAACTGCCAGTTGGATCCTTGTCAGCTCCTCAGTCCTAAATAGCCTGCATCCCACACTCCATTATTACTGCTAATGCTAATCTCTGACCATTAAACATGGATCAGAATCAGCAGATAATTGCTACTTCCTTCTACCATGCATGGTCTTTTGTGAGCAGTTAATGAATGTTCAGAAAAATAAAGCTGAATAGGGAAAAGAGGGAGTTGCGGTTTGCATACAGCAAGATAGAGCACAGATAGGGAAAAGAGAAGAGCACAGTTCACCAGGGGAAAGGGGAGAATGATAAAAGATTTACAGCATAATAGATTATTTCTGTTCCATCCATGTGTCTGTTGCTAACTGTATTGTTCAGAATGACAGCTTCTCTGGGAGCCAGATACATAGATTTTGTTTTATGCGGGGGTGCTGCCCTCATGCTACCACAGTTAGGTTACCTCACTTTGCAATAAAAGGCAACTTGTGTGTTCAAAGCCTCTGAGATATAGATATACTGTTCCTTAGAATAAAGACTCGGCAGGGGGTAGAGGTTGATCCTATCATGTAAAGATCAAACACGGGCACTTCTGTTGGTCTCTTCAGAGAATGATCCTCTATCTAGCCAACGTTGTGAAAAACTGAGAAGGGTATGAGCATCCAACTCTATGATGTTCTGTTAGACATTGATTGAAAGACTGCAGTCATAATATCCCACAATACTAGTTTAAAGGTTACAGTAGAAATTGGAACTGATGATATATTTGCCCTCTTTATGACAAGACTGGGATGTAGTTAAAATAAAGGCAGAAATGTTTAATAATTGTAACCCTTGCCTCCACTTACAAGAAATACGAACTGAAAATAAATGAATCTAGGCTTATTTATTCTTCAACCAGAACAAAATGGACCACCATAATCCAAACCTGTCCCCAGAAAGTTTCTCCATATAAAAATAATGAATTTTTCCACTTTTCCCAAACCACAAAACATGCAGCCCTCTCTCTGTATGGAAACATGCACCATTATGTCTACCTCATACAATGCATTCACACAATCAGAGTGTAATTAGGCATTAGAAAAATGCAATCTAGTCAACCAGGACCCTTCCTGGTGCAGATTATTTGTTTGTGATGTCAAATATATACCTTAAATTGAGATTTATTTTTAAAGAATAGTTGTTCCAGCCTGTCTTAATCTGAAAGACTTTTAAAGTGTAAGGTAAATACAAAGAATGGATATCAATTTAACAAATTACCATGCAAAAGAGAAACTAAATTACTACAGAAAAAGATTAGAGATATTGTGAAAACCAAAGCAAAAAAACTGCTGTCTAGTCACTGTGTTGTGCAGCCATATAAGTTAAACAGACAAACAAATCCATAATTGAAAAAGTTCCAAGTGGCTTTCAGAATAATAACTATTATGATATTGAGGGAAAGATGGAGAATGAAAACGCTGCAACAAGAAGAAGGATGGGTAGTATGGCAACTAAATGCAGACTTTGAATGGCAAGAGAGAAGTGGAAGAATCAATAGCTCAATCAAGAATACAACTTAGGAAAATTAACAATATTGACAGAGGTTTTAAGAAAATCAGAGGAATGACAGAAAAATAAGATAGAACTATTCAGAAGTAATCATGAAAGAGATCTAATTAAAGCAAATGATCTTAAAGAAAGAATATTATCCCCGTATTTGTTTTAAATACGTATAAGGATGGCAGAACTGGAAGAGATAATAGGTGAAATCAAACTTGGAGGATTTGTAGATTAACCATTTTGTTAACTAAAAGTAAAAAAATCTCAGAGAAGCACATTATGAAAGTAAATATGGAGGGCATTAGTGGGTTTCTATTTTGCTACCAGTTTACTAGTGCACACTTGTGCGACACTTGCACACATGCGCAGAAGCTTCAGGGCATGTGCAGAAGCATCCAGGCAGGTGGGCGAACCCTCCTGCCATTGCTACTAGTGGTTTGCCAGATCCAGGGCAAACTGGCAGAAACCCACCTCTGATGGAGGACGAAAAAACTGGGTTAATGTTACACATTAGGAAGATAAGAAGGTAATGTTAACCAGCATGCTTTGTGAGCTCACTAAAATGAAAGTGGTAAATTTTCTTTGTTAGGTTTAAGAATAAAGATGGACAGCCTGCTGGCCACATAAAGAGGAGTTTAATTCTAGGGAGAAGTTAATGAAAAATGTAGGCAAGATTTTGAAGGATAAGCATCTTTCTATGATATCAAATATGAATAGTTCAGCACGCTAATCATTGTGTTAGCTTTGTTTATTTTCATTATTTTCTTTTAAAATTATTATTTATATTCCACCCTTCTTATAGTAGTTTATGACTATAATAAAGATTTGACTGGTAGTTAAGCAATTACAATTTCTTTATAACATATAGTTGTGAAATCTGGGTATTGAGAAAAAGCAAAAGAAATAATACAAATACTTCAAAAAGTATAAATCAGGAGAGAGCACTTAAAAATACTAATGGTTCAATATCTATGGAAATTCTCCATTCTATTGAAGAAACTTCTTGGATGAGAAGCAAAATGTTTTTTTTTTAAAAAAAAAACGCAAGAAAGTCCAGTTGCCTTTTGGAAAAGCACCTTTCGGACTACCAATGGTTTGCATTATGGACTTGCATCCTGATACCTGTTTAAATCAATTGTTGTGTTGTTGGTTACGAAGTTGTGTCTGACCCATTGCGACCCCATGGACAACATTCCTCTAGGCCTTCCTGTCCTGTACCATCCCCCAGAATCCATTTAAGCTCATGTCGACTGCTTCAGTGACTCCATTCAGCCACCTCATTCTCGATCGTTCCCTACTTCTTTTGCCCTCAATCGTTCCCAGCATTAGGCCCTTCTCCAGTGAGTTCTTCAGTTTAAATCATTTTTTCCTGCATTTTTTCCTACCATTTCTCACTCAAATTGATAGAAAGAAATTTTGCTCTGAAAATTTATCTCAAGGAAAATAAGAAAGCCAGACAAATTATCATTAGTGGGATATAGTGTTATTCACTATTTAGTTACCTTCTCGTTCATTACCCAATCATGTCTCTGGTGGTGGGCAGTTTCCCTGGCATTACAAGCTTTCCTTATGTCCCAAAGAAGTGAGGAACATTCAATCAGAAATACTGCTACTCTGTTGTTTCAGAGCTGGAAATGATGGTAACCGAGGATTCTACAGAATGAAGAAAACTTGTGCAACAGAAAGTAGCTGTACCAGTGGTGGATTCCGGATCCTGTTGCAACTGGTATGGTGCAACGGGGCCGGGCATCCACTACATAAACATGTGCATGTGCACATGTGCAGCATGCGCATGCATAATTACCACTTGCAACACTCTACAACGCCTCCATAATGCTCCAGCTGCTTGGCGGAGTGTCACAGAGGCGCCATTCGCTCTGTGCGCATGCATGGAAGCCCCCAAAACCTCAAATGCTGGCAAGGAGTGCAGACGGGTGGGTGGGCCCTCCGGAGCACCATACCAGAATGGTATCTGCTGCTCTCAGCAGGCATCTGTACGCCCGTACTGTAACCCACCGCCGAGCTGTACCCACTACAATCTCTAGCTTGAAAACACTCTGAAATAAGTTCTTCTTAAGTATCTTGAGAATTGGATATAGAAACCCAAACCTCTTCTGCAGTGGAAGAATACTTTTGAGAAATTTTAAGTCAAATTCTGGCATAGCATTCTCTTAGCCAAGAATGATACATGGGCATTTCCCATTCTCTGCTATCAGAATGAAGCAGCAACTATTCAAAGTCATTTTGGTTTCATGGAATGATGCAACAAGATGAATCTGTCACAACAAAGAAATGTCCGCACAGTATACATAAAACAACTTGCGATCCAATGACATTAAATATTCTACAGGTTTACTTCCTTTAATATCAAACCTCTATAACCTTAACAATAGTGGTAGCATCTGCTTCCGAAGCATAGGCGATTGTCTCCAATGATGAACTCAAAGGAAGGAATAAATAAATGCTAAGTGTGTTTATGTCCATATGAGTGCTCTCCCTTAATAACAATGCTAATGTGATCATAAAAATGATAACGGTGCAAGGGGGGAACATGACTGTAAATGCTGATTAGTATTTCATATTAAAATTAAGATGCATGACAAATGGCTCATTGGTTCAACTGTTTTTACAGTATAGAAAAGCACAATTTTATTATTGTAGAAGTGTTAGTTATGAAAATCCTCTATTTGCTGGGACCACAAGTAACTCAAAACATGCTAGAAAGAGATTAATGAGAGAAAAATGCAGAAGCATCTGGCAGATTTACTATCAGTATTTATCATTCAATTGTTATCTGATAACAACCTTGGTAACCTAGGTCAGGGCTATGTGATGGCACTGGTCAAAAGACAAAAATAAAGCAGATATACCAGTGGTGAGTTTCAATTTTTTTTAGAACCTCTTCTGTAGGTATGGCCTGCTTTGTGGGAGTGGCTTGCTGGCCATGTGACTGGGTAGGTGTGGCTTGCCAGCCATGTGACCGGGTGGGAGTGGCCAACTTGTAAAATGTGGTGAATCTCACTTAACAATGCTCTTGCTTAGCAACCAAAATGTTCGTTCAGAAACTCTGGCATTTGAAGCATGCAAGTCTTAAAGCTGTCAAGTTACAATACCCTTGCACCCCTAACCCTTTAGAAAAAAATCCCAGGGGTGTTTAACCTTGACAGCTTTAAGACTTGTGGACTTCAACTCCCAGAATTCCTCCTCTCGTTCTTCATCTTGATGATGTGCGGATGGGCGGGGGGAGGGAGTTGGAACCGGTTCTAAACAGCACTGTAGATTTGTGGAACCTCTTCTATAGAACAGGTTAGAACTGGCAGGAACCCACCCCTGAGACATACTATGAATTCCAGAATATTGAAAAAACATAATAGACTACAAAAATAATTCTGTGGATATTCTACACCTGCAAAGGAAAATGCTACAAGTATAAATATACTATAGACGTGATATATTGTATGTGAATTAAATGTTAGTCTTGATGGGATTTTAAAATGACTCTGTGGAACCAAAAACATGCATCTTCTAACAGTAGAATGACCATTTATTCTACTGTTCTAAGGAAAGAAAAATTATCAGAAAAAAGTACGAAAGAGAATAAACATATAATTTGCATAAGCTATTCATCAATGGCAAATTTTATATTGCTCATTAGTAGTTGTTTCTAATAATTCTCACTAATTATTAAATTATGAATTTAAATAGAATCATAATACATCCTACCATTGTCAGAAAGATTGATTAGTATGCTGTGTAAAATATTTATAAAATATAAAGTAACACTATATTAATTCAAATGGTTGTCCAATCTCTGAATTTTGCCATTCAGTGCTCAGATTCCCTGTAGCTTTAATTCCAAGTGGACATAGTCTATAGCGGGGGAATGGACCACCATTTCCCCCTGTTATCTGGGACTACTTGTGATCTGTGACATTTGAGGAAATAGATGAAGTGCTGTCTTTTATATCTTCTACTATGTGGTAGTTGGACTTCTGCCTTTCACAGCTTGCACATGAAGTTTGCTTGTGAATGGCCACTTTGTCAATATCTCATTGTGGAAAGGAGAAGTTTTCAGTAGCCTCAAAAGAGGCTGTGGTATATCTTTCCCTTAAAAGGCCATCCTTGGACACAGGGATGTTAAAAAAAAAACCACTACTGGCCAGTCTCCAATCTCCACTTTATGAAGGTTGTTGAGACAGTGGTGGTAAACCAACTTTGCAGAATCTTAAAGGAACAAATTACATTGACCCTTTTCAGGTCTGGCTTTGTCTGTTCTCCTAGGTGACCTATGTTGTGACCTGGATAAGAAAAATGAACCCAATCTAATATTGATAGATCTGTCAATTCTTTTGATACTTTTAACTGTGATGTCCTTTTTGACTGCTTAAGGGTTTTGCACTGATTTCCCTCCTTCCTCAATGGGCAATTCCAATCTACATTGGTAGAGAAAGAGAGATTGCCTGGTAGTCATTGACTTTTGGGGTGCCACAGGGTTCACTCTCATCTCATCTACTTTCCCGCATCTATATATTGCTGCTAGAAAGCGCATTCAGTAGTTTGGGGTACAGTGTGTTCATTACAGAGATGATTCTAGTTCTACATTGCTGCCCTGGATCTTGTCTTAAACACCATGCTAGGTGTTTACTAGGGTCTAGAACTCCGAGAAGTCAGAGTTACTGTTGCTGTTGATACATGGGTGTCCTCATTCACTATTGGAGCTGATGGGCAAATATTAAAATCCGGAAACAGGTTTACAACTTAGAGGTCTTCTAGATCAGACAGTGAAAGCAATGACCAGATGGGGCTACACCTTCTTCAGCTGATAAGCCATTTGCAGCCTTATTTGGAACAGGAGGACATAGCAACAGTAAAATGTGGACTCAAACCATCTGTCTAGGTATTATAACACTATCTACCCGAGACTGCCCTAAAACAATATTTAGAAACTTCAGTTGTTTCAAAATGCAGCACCCTGCATACCTTTGGGCTCCCAACATTGGGAATATGTAACCCTGGTATTATAAACCATGCATTGCCTAGGCTGCCTGTTGAGGAAATGCTTCTCACTGTTTATATGTTTCATTTCTGTAGTTTTTAAGCCACCAAGAGTCCACTGGATTTGGAAAGCCAATATATTTAAATATGTAGTAAATAAATAAAACAGGATACTAATGGGTTTCTGGATGTAATTGAAGGTGGTGGTTTTAACTTATAAAGCATTTATGGTTGTCTTCTGCAATCAGTTTTGGTGCAACCCATTAAATCTACCAAGGAAAGATCTCTGCAAATCTGACACTTTGGACCAGGTTTAAGGGGCTAAAGAAAGGGGGGTGTTCCTGCTTTTGTTTGCAATGCAAACAATGTGGTAAAGTTGTTTTTCACTGGTCTTTCAAAGACTCTTGAAGATAAAGCTGTTTTGGAGAGCTTTCTCTGATTTTATTTGATGTTGACATCTGTTTAATTCCGTCTACTTCCTATTGTTGCAATGCTGCTGTATTTTACACACACACACAAACATACACATCCACACTCTGTGTGTGTGTGTGTGTGTGTGTGTGTGTGTGTGTGTATGTATGTATGTATGTATATGTATGTGTATATATATATGTGTATATATATATATGTGTGTGTGTGTGTGTGTGTGTATATATATATATGTGTGTGTATATATATATATATATATATATATATATATATATATATATATATATATATATATATATATATATATATATATTTCTTTCGACATCAGCTGTTCAGAGTTCTTTTGATTGAGGTGGCATAGAAATATCAGTATGGCACACAAATACTTGAAATGACTAAATAACCAGTTCTCTCTAGTAAACCACAATGAAATGAAAACGAGCTTAAGTAGGACAACCTCTTAGTGTGAGTAGATTTGAAAAATACTAAAAACAGCATATTTAACCAAAAAGGGGGGGGACCCCAAATAATAAAGCAATATGCTGGTACTAAGTTTCTTTTATGTAAAACATTATTTTACATTTATCAAAAACATATTTCAAGCAAAATAATAATTGAGTAGTAGTAGTTTAATTAATTGATTAATCTTATGTCTATATCAAATAAAATAAAAGTAAAATACAGAATCTGATTAGAAGATAAATTAGATAAAAAGAAAATACAGTAATAAAATACATATGCAGTAAGTACCAAAAAAAATCAGCATTCAGATAAATACATCTCTTTTACACAATATCCTATTTTTTTTTAATTCAATGGGTTCTCAACTGAACTGCCTTGACATAGCAGTTCTGCTCATAATGTATTTGATCCCAGGAGGAAAGAAGACAATCTTTGATTCAGATCCCAATGGGCTGTTCTTTCAAGTAGGGATGTTAAATATCTAAGCCCAAAAGGATGTAGAATTAACAGTCAAACAGAATGTGAGCAATTTCTGTAACTGTATTCATATCTACAAAATGAATGAAGTTTAGAGGGGAGGGACATCTTCAATATATTCTTACAAATAGACAAAAGTTGTATGTTAATAAATCATTTGTTTTTAAGCCTCCCTTCTGTTGTTATCTGCTAAGACAATATCATCATCCAAAGGAAATATCCTAAGTTCCAAATAGCAAAAGAGGAAAAAAACAGGACGTTAGTTAAATATAAAAATTAGAAATTGGGAATCAGGATGCAGTCCACAGAGAGAATGAAAATCTTTAGGTGGAAAACATTATTCCATTGTAGTAGTTCAGACAGTGCACCAGAATTATACTGCTCAAAGGAAACATTCCTTAAATGGCTAGTTGGCTATTTAACTAAGAATTTAAATAGGCTAAATTAAATGTTTAACTTTTCCCAATATCCTACAGGCCTTTCAGCCTTGGGGAGATGACTGCAGAAAGATCAATGTTAGTTTTTCAGTTGGCATGAAAAACACAAAAGAAATAATTTCTCCATGTAGAGCTGTTTTTCCCCCCACTAGAGACTGGAGAATAGACAAATAGGATGATAGTACTTTCTTTCACAGTATCCTAAATGGGGCATTACTTCTACAGATGTTCCAGCTGGGGTCAATTCATCATTCATCTGAAAAAAGTCATCCCAATAGTTGGGGCATAAGTTAATTTGCCCAGAAAAACAATTCATTTGCCAACTCTAGGGCCTGATAAAAGTTGAAGATGAATTCCACACTTCTCATTGCTCCATTTCCTCAGGACCCAAATTGTGGTTTGTGACAGAATGAACACTTTGCTTATTGTTAGTGTGCAAAGAGCTTTGCAGAGCAGAGAACATTCATTTCTTGATGCGGACTGATTGATGGGAGAGTTTCACCTGGGAAAGAGTCACAGCATATAACTACATTTTAAATAATGTCATTCAAAAGTCAATCTTGGGAAGAAATATGACAGATATTAAGTAGCCAAAGTTCACAAGAATATCAATTTTTATGCCTGAGCTTTTAGAAATATGACAGAAGTGGATTTCAAGGAAAATCAATCCTCTAAGTAAATGTGAGATAGCATGAAAAAAACACCAAGTTGAGGATTCTGAATGTTACAGTTTTAAAATTTCCAAAAGCATCTTTGGCTGAGAACTTCTTTTTGGCATTCTGATGCTCATTGTAAGGGAACAGTTAATACATTAAACATTTATGTATCACCCCATGTACATATATGAGCTGCATAGATGATTCTCATCTCCAAAAGAAAAAGATCAGAATATAAAATAATAGGTTAGGGAGAATTCATAAGATTTGAGTCATATAGTGAAGGAAAAAATGTCTACTTCTTGGTATTGTAAGATGTATGAGGAGCCCACCACACATTCATTAGAGGCATTTTGCATGTATCTTAAAAGAAGCAGTGGAAGACATAAATGATTAGGCCTCCCATATTCTTGGGATATTAGATGAGCTCATATCAGGAATAGGATATCATCTCATAAAGTTGATAAGTGTTCTCTTTTTTCATATCATATTCTGAGGAGTGAAAGGAAGAAACATAGGTCCTTCCCATAGGGCATCACCTGTTGTTATTTTCAAAATGGGCCATGGCTTACAAAAATTAATTTAAATAATCACTCATTCTTCATATCATTGTTATTGGCATGTTATAAAATTCACAAAAGCATATTGGGCAAACTCTGAAATAGGAAACTTACTGTATTTATGAACTCTCACCATGATTTAGAATGCCATTTCCAATCACAAGGGAGAGCTTTTGAGGAGACAATTCATTTAAATCATAGAAATAGCTCTATAAAATGTGGATGGGGTCAGGGGAGGAAAAGTAAGGGAGGGAAATATTATAACAATGGTAGCAATATGTTATATGTTCCCATGCAGTTACAATTACATTAAACAAAAACTTAGAATACAGCTCTGCGCTGTCTTGATGTGAATTTTTGATGGAGATAATAGTAAAGGTAATTGTCATATTATTAAGTCGCATTGGAATGATTTGTGACTACACAATAGTTTGCCCCAGTAAAACCCTCTAGTGGCCATCAATCAAAATAAAGCCATCATAAAAACAACCACAACAAAAAATACCCCCTCATCAGGTTGGATGAGAAATTTTTATATCTGGGTGCTACACTGTGAGGGGTGAAATATATTTTGACCAGTGGAGGGATCCTGCCAGTTTAACAACCGGTTCAATGATTGCATGTTTTGCTCTGCACACATGCACAGTTTTTCCAAAACTTACCTTCAACCTTACTTCAGGGGAGTAATACAGCTAAGGCGCGGCAATCAGCTCTGCCGCACAAATCAGCTGAGAGAATATAGGTAAGAAAAGCACAGGGCGGGTGGGAATCGGAGTTTGATCATCAGAGCAAACTAGTTTGCTCCCAGCTAATTGTCAGAGCTACCGGTTCACCTGAACTAGTTCAACCCGCCTGAATCCCACCCCTGAGTTTGAACAAATATAAATGCTGTGTATTTTCTGCTCCCACAATTTGTTTAATAAATTAAATTCTTTCCTCTTTGAGAAGATTGAGGAGATTGTTAAGGAACTCTCCTTGAAGTCTGAATGGCCATAGCCACAGCACAAATGTAGTTAATTTTTTTTTTAAAAAAAAATGATATATATTTTATTTATAAACACATTTTAAAAATCTGTAGATAATTACACACACAAGCACATACACACAATCACACACATAGAGTGTAATATGACATTTGTTATCAATTACATACTGAGCTTCCTTACTTTATATTTGGGGTAAAATATTCCAGTCCAAAAAGTGGAAAAGATGGATGAAACCTTCAAACAACCGTTTGACTAATTTATCAAATTCATGTGAATACTGTGGGTTTGCATAAATGAGGAGCTTAAGATACAGAAAGAAAGAAGAAATATTCCTATTTATGCACAAAATAGTTATACTCCCTAATAGAGGAGCCACATAGTTTGTTATCTTACTTCTTAATAGGGTATATCTCAAGGTTTCTTCTGCTGTTTGAACTATAATTTCCAGAAGGATAATTATATTAGTCTGTGTTGCAGCAACAGTAACAAATCATCTTCTTATTCAATTTCTTGCTGGTCTGGAATTATGGAAATTATTATTCTGTTCCAGAAAACAATCAGGCTATGGTAGGACATTCAAAACTCAAATCTGTTATAAAACCATTTCAACATTTTCATCTTGTCATCTTGGTCTTTGTTTAGCAGACTGTTCAGGAATAATTGATGGGCCAAAATTCAGATAGATGTATATAAAGTGCCGCTGATTCGCCAAACTGCATCTCATTCTCTCTCTCTCTCCCTCTCTCTCTCTCTCTCTCTCTCTCTCTCTCTCCCTCCCTCCCTCCCTCCCTCCCTCCCTCTCTCTTTCTTTTCAGGTGGGTTTAGCATCAGTGTGTGTTACTATAAGAAATACTAATAATCTGATGGTCATTTCGAAAAATTCTTTGTTAGTGAGCACCTAGAAACAAAGAGGAACATACATGCCAAATTTCAAGTTTGTAGGCTTTACGGTTCTGGAGATTTTGTGATGATGCATGAGTGGTATTTCGCTTTTATATATATAGATTTTTTATCTTTTCAAGAATATTGCTAATTATAAGTCTGGATATCTGAAATCACAAAGAGTCAAAAAACTGGAAAAGGTAAAATAAATTTACTGAATAAGGAGTAAAAAAAATTTTTCCTTCAAGGAAAAGTTTATGCATTTAATATTTCTAGTATGGCTGAAAAGATCCAAAGAAGTTGAGGACAGACCATTATAAAGACTGTAAGATAATTTTACAATGTTGGTGAGAAAATGAAGATAAAGAAATGTTTCTCCTTCACTTTTTGGAATTATCTAATCAAAATGACTGATAGAAGAATTAGGATAAACAAAAACACTTCTCATAGCATATAATAAATTTATGGATTTTTTTTTTTACTACCAGATCTTACAAGTTTAAATAAATTTAAAGGAGACAGATTCTGCTATGATAGGACAATGAATGGCTATTAGTCCTAACGTTTAAAGGCAATTGGAAAACATAATTGTATATTCTTTGAGAAAGTTTATTTTGCCATCCATTGTACTGTATCTTTTCAGTCATTGGCCATTACTCTTCATCAAAACTTTCTCCAGTTTCTTATATGTACTAATTTGACCACTGGGTCCCATTTACAAAATTACCTTTCCAACTTCAACTTTTGATTGCCACTATAAATGTGCTTGTTTCCTGTTTCAAGTGTTCACTGTTTTTCTAATCTCATTTTCCAATCTTCTCAAGAGTCCATTGTTTTCTAACAGGCTGTGTCAAAAGTACTGTATTTGTGGGTGCATTCGTTCCTTTGCCAATAAGAATATGAGGAGAAAGCCCACTGTTTAAAAAAATAATGGTAAAAAACATGCAAAGAATATTATTTCCAGACAACGATAAAGAATAGTTAAATTAAATAAAGCAGGAAAAATTTGTTGGTAAAAGGACAGTAAAGAATCAAGTAGGTCAAATTCTTCTGGGAAATTTGAGCATAGAATAAAACTAGAATGTCAGTATCATCCCAAACTGTATAAAAAATAGGTTGCCTCTTTTATCATACTGCTAACAACCCCTCAAAAACACTAGAGACATTTCTTACATTTCTCAGTTTTCTAGAAGATAAATTTCTCTGCATGTCAAATTAACTTTTCAAACTCTTTCCTGTATTTTTCACCCAATTCAGATTGTCACTGTGATTTAATTCTATGTTAAATTTCTTTGAATTTTTGAAACAGATGCCTCAGACATCACCACAAATGTTATTATATATAGTAATATGTACTACATCCCTGATAGAACTTGATCCAGCCTTTCACCACTTGAAACAACTCTTGTTCCATCATTGTTAATGATGATAACAAATATACCCAATTTAGATAAAACAGTGCAGAATGCTTTCCATCATCAGTATGTTTGCCATAAACATTGGCAATTTTCTCCATTTGTTAACTTTGATGGATTAGAATTCTTCAGGGATTATATGATAGATCAGCCATTTAAACTGCTATTGTAGCAAATGAGTGTCTATTTTGATCCATTTTCATCTCTTTGGAGCCAGGTGTAGGAACTGAAACAACTGTTTATTTTGTGTATTTTTTTTATACTAACAAGTTGTTGAAAAGTTGGTAATTATTAGTTCTACTGGTTTAATAGTTTTTATGTCACCAGTTACAATATCGGGATTACATTTTTGGTTGAGGCTGCAAGGCACTAATTTGCCTTTCATAATAAAATTGAATTGAATGCCATGATTCCAGTTATTTCTCAAAGGCAATTCCAGAATTCAGCTTATGTTTAACATGCATTGTTAAGTATTTTTCAAAGCCTGGGTTTGTTATGATTAGTATGCATATCAGATGTGTACTTTTCCATCTCAAGACATGGACCTATGAATTGGCTTTGATAGCTGGCATTTACTTCCTGAGTTTGGTAAAGGTGTCTCATGGAGAACAACGGGATTGCTTAATGACCATGGATTTTCTTAATGACCAGGTTAATTCACTTAACCATTGCAAAAAAAAAAGGTAATAACATTGAGTCGTTCACATGGATGACTTGCTTTATGATCATCATGACATATGACTGTAATGGGCAGTCTCCAGTACAGCTGTAAGTTGAAGACTGTGTGAAATTGACAGGCTGTTGTGTTATGCACATATTTCAAAATTCTGTTAGATTTGGGGTAAACAGCTACTGAATAGTTCAGGGCAACCTGGGCCCAGGCTATCTGTGGAATGGTTTTTGTTTTTTTGTTTTCATCCCCTGAGACACTCACCTCTCGCAACCCTTTAAATTTTTTAGATAGCTGTCTCATGATTAGCATCACAGCTTTCAAATCTGTTGCCCAAGACAGAGTATCAGATCATTGCATTGTTAGAACTGAATTGGAAATAATGAAAACCTTACATTGTACCAGTTTTCAGACTGAAATAAGAGACAGCTATTGTAGATTCCTAGGTTTATGCTTGAAATTTTGAAAATCTTATGCGGCAGAGATAGTAAAAATGTTATAATCATTACTTCAAGCAGTGGAAGCAACAGGGGAAGAGTCTGTGAGAGTTCAAGTAAAAGTAGAAAGAATTTGTTCAAATAAATTGGGAACTAATAATCCAGTAAAGGATATGTTTTTGAATGTTATATGGTAGCATTTTTTCCCCTTTAGGCCATTTATGCGATATAGGATTGTTGATGGAAATATATCTGTGATGAAAAATACACTGAAGATACATGGCATGAGAAATAATTCCTTAATATATATTCTCATACAATAATAGCAATCTACAGTACCTTCTGCTTTGAACGTATAACATTGAAATGGACATTGTTTTCTTAGACAAGGAGGCCTGTTATAAAATATCACACAGTGTTATTTTCCTATTCAAAATGCAACTATTTAGCCCCCATCCATAATGCTTTATTCTTTGATCTTGTCATTTTTTTACCCCAAGGGAGGGCAATGGACATGCACACTCTCATCTATTTATTCCATTTTGGGAATCCCCAAACCTATTTAACCTTTGCTTTTGTATTGGCCCATATTTGGCATATGGTTTTCTATTTGTATACTACTAAAACATTTGTGCTGTAAAACGTTAACTGGGTGAAACGAATCTCCCCGTGGAGATTCGTACCCTCACCACCGTCCAGGCCTTCCGCACAGCCCTTAAGACCTGGCTAGCCCGTCAGGCCTGGGGACAAAGATAATTGCCCCCACCCGAATGATGAATGAATGTTGCTTATTATTTTACTTTATGTATTGTATGTGTTATTGTTTGTATATCCCTTCCCCTCATTTTATGTAAGCCACCCTGAGTCCCCTCAGGGAAAAGGGCGGCCTATAAGTATTAATAAATACTCAAATACTCAAATATATCACAGGGACAAACTTTGTCCACAAAGGTAGAACAAATGGGCTAACTTACACAATGCTGGGACTCATTATTCCAAAGAGAAAGAACTTTGGGGAGGTTGTGGCTGCTGTAATGCTGCCAGGCTGCTGTTCCTTTTGTGCTGCTGAGCTGCTCCTGGTGTTGTGATCCTAATTTACAATGTTCCAAGCACTTGCTCTCTTATCCAGCATCAATTACTGCCTTCAGGACAGGGCAAAGCATGATGGGAGGGAGGGAGGAAAAGAGAGGAGAGTGAGAAAAAGGGAGGAATGGAGAGAGATTTCTTCTTCTTTGTAAAAAGTTATTTCTTTCTCTTTCTTTCTTTCTTTCTTTCTTTCTTTCTTTCTTTCTTTCTTTCTTTCTTTTGAGAATACATTCTCATAAGTAGTATTAATATTTATCTGTAGTCTTCTAGCATTTATCACAATCTGTTTAAAAATATGAAATATATAAATTTTATATTTATATGTATATAAATATAAAAAACATAATCGGGGTCACTTTCTTGCCATCCTGTACGTCCATCTTATTTTGCAACAACCCTACTCCTTTCTTCTTCCCAGTCTCCCTTGTCTGCCTTCTTCTTTCTTCCTCTCCTTCCTCTTTTCTTCTCCCCTGTCCCCCTCCCCTGCACCTTCTCTCTTCTTCTCCTTTTTATCCTCTCTCCTACTCTCTTACTACCCCCCCCTTTACTTCCTTGGGAGAGAGATTTCTGATGCTCCTTCCTGCTTCCCACAAAGAAACTTGACAGAAACTCATTCCCACTCCACTCCCTTTGCTTTTTTGCCCACCATGGCCATTCTGTTTCCATGTTGAACTAAAGAAATACTGTATCTTTGAAACGATGATATAATGAGTATGAGTTTTCTGGTTATTAGTCAAAATTATTTCCTGGAACAAGTTTTTGCTTAAGGAATCCTTCTATTCCTACCCTATTCAGTGTTATTGAAGGGGTGGTACATGCATTTCATTGTTAGCACATGAAATAATAAACATGACTTTTTTTTTAGATAATGATATGAGGAAAAGTATGGGTTTTTAGGTCACGTTTATAACTCATGTAGATGGTGATGGCATGCTGCATTATCAAGAAGACATAAATTCACAGTAGTACAATTTATCACTTCTAAATATAGCAAAGCTTTAAGAGAACAGCAGCTACATTCATCTTAATAAACATCCTGAATGTTTCACCATTAATTTTTTAGTGATTGTTATTTTGCCGAATGCAAAATAATGTTACTTAACTTTTTTATTCTTTGATAACAAGTCCAGTGAGGCATGTTTTGTTAAGTTAGGCAGAGGATTCCCCCCATATTCTACTGCTAAAGATTGTATGCCTCTGGAAACCAACAATCAATCCAACAATTCCAAAACTGAAATGTGGCTCTATTAAAGGTATAAAAAAATAAAAGGAAATTAGTATATATAATTTCAAATTAATCATAGAACTGATATATCATATAATCATATTTGAAGATACTATACATAGAACATGCTGCAACCTCATAAAACATGTCTGGGATAAGTATTTAAGGCATAACTCACTTTGATAACTGGAAAGCTTTACAATTTGAAATATTAAATTTAATAACATATAACCTTTTTAGAAGTCTACTTGATTTTATTTCGCTTGTCAGTCTCTGAACTTTCTGTGCTTTTTTTTATATTGTCTCCAGAAAATCCTTTAATTTGTACTGAAGTGAAAACATTTTAGAATGCTATGAAATGTTTCAAGACAACATTTCATGATAACAATCAAATAATTAGTCAAGGTTCATCTGGGCTACTACTGTATATTGGCAATAATTCTTCAAGTTTTAGGATTGCCTAGAAGCTAAACAATAGATGCCAGGCATTTCATTTAATACTTTTAAGTTTTTCATTCATTTCAGAAAGAGTCTATGGCAGTGTTTCTCAACCTTGGCAACTTGAAGATGTCTGGACTTCAACTCCCAGAATTCCCCAGCCAGCATTTGCTGGCTGGGGAATTCTGGGAGTTGAAGTCCAGACATTTTCAAGTTGCCAAGGTTGAGAAACACTGGTCTATGGTATAGATCTAGGGCTTCAGATGATTGAATAGACTATAGTGCATGTGAGACATACCGTTTTTGAATACATTCCCCAAGTAGTTACTTTTTCATTCTTTTGCCTTTCATATTGGTATTTGAACATCAAGTTTCCAAAAAGAAAAAAAAAACAATGATAACTTTTCCCTACAATTTCAGGTGATAAAAGTGCATTGTATCTTCATTGTCAATCACCTTATTCTGTTATACTTGCAGATCTGATCTAGAAAGATGAATATAATGGTAAACGCTTGGAGTGAATTACTGTTCTTTTAATAAATCAAGCAGCTGGATTGGCAAATATCTCAGATAGTTGAAAAATTAGATAGTTTCTTTGTTCATTTGTTTGTTTAAATTTATAGCAGCAGGCAGGGGTTACAGTCAAACCTATGAGGTATAATAATAAGATTGTAATATAAAAAAATCAGAGAAAACAAAGGATTATTATGCATAAATGAGTTTTGAATGGGATAATAGAACCAACATATACAAGCAAATGTAAAAAGCAATTATTACATAGAAAAATAAATCAAGGTGGAACAGCTATTATATGAAAGGTTTAAGGCACAAAATTAAACTAGCATTTATAGTTACTAAACTAGCTTAATAGAAGAATAATCTATATTCAAGAGTCAATTAAGGTAATGCTACTTTTATCTTCAAAAATTATAGCAAACAAAACTAGCAGGAATTTTAATTACTACTTAGAAAAGTGTAAAATAATTATGCCTAGGTCTGACAAAAAGCAAAACAAAAGCCAAAGATAGAATAAAAATTAGAGAAAAGAAAAAAAAAACAGTTATAAAATGTAAATGTATTCATTGCTGTCAGCCAAATAATAAGCTTCAGAATGCCAGCTAAAAAAGTTACAGGGAATAGCGCCAATAAAATGGAAGTGACACTGCTCAAGGCAAATAATTCTTTTTTGTCAAAGAAAAGATAAAGACAAATTTGGTTTAAAATATTTCAATATGAAAAAAATTGCTGGTAACAAATGAACTAAGTATATACACTTACTTCAATACACACACACACACACACACACACACACAAACACACACACACTGAAGTAAACATGCTATTGATATGTAATCTATTTTGCTCCCTTCCTCCTTCCTTTCCTTCCTTCCTTCCATGCTACATTGTATATTTATCTTGCAATTTTGTTGTATACATGATGTATGCTGACAATAAAGGCTATACAATTGATAAATTACATGATTTGGAATGAGAATCTGCAAAAAAAAAAAAAAAAACACCTTTCCATTATTTGTTCTGCTGGATACAAAGAAAGATTTTAAGAGAACCTGGAAAGGGGATTCTTTTTAACCTTTTTCATCCTGGTTTATTGTCTTAACCTGACTATCATCATTAATAGACACCCCCCCACACACACACACCATTTTCCATATGTCATAGACCAGGGAGATGTTTTCCTTAAGAAAAACAGGCCTGCTTTATAATTCAAGATACAAGCCATTTCTCAACCAATGTCTTCCTTAAATTTCTTCTATATCTTCTACAGACAAAATCCAAGTAAAACAATAATATGCTGTATCTGTATTTTTGGAACAACTGCTTGGAGTGGTGGTAAGCAACTAAAATATTTTGCCATGTCTGACAGAAGTATGAAAATGGTTACTACCACAATACATCCATCTTTGACTGAATAGTCCAGAATATGATGGTGATGTATTTGGATTCTGCAGCAATAGGGCTATTGTTTTTAAAATTGATAGGAAGTATTAAACTTATGTCAAGGTTTGGTATCTCATTTGCATCACTTTCAATTCTTTAGAAAACTCCAAATACCTATTTATTTATCCAGGTTTTTCCATTTGTATGACTTTTAATGTTCCACTTAGAATTGGAAGGGTATTTCAGTTTTGGTGTGAGAGATTAATTTTAACCTTTGATTCCTTTTACTACATCAAAGCATCCTTAAGATTTTTGTGTGTGCTTTTTATAGCACTTGAGAAATAAAAAAAAAGTTAAAGAAATGTACCCAAGATAATTTAAACTATTGTGACAGTGGTGCCCATAAGGAGAGAGGGGAAAGGTAAGATTTAAATGGAGAAGAAGCCTGGTGGTGACAATGTTCTGTATGCTGATATGTGCATGTGACATTGGCCCCTCCATGAACAGACGAAGGTTTGAATATGTGGACCCCCTCCATTAGTCTTGTGCCCCTCCATAGCAATGTGATTTACACCTCTAGATGCTTATAGATATTTTGGGCCATTCCCAGTGATAGTGTTCAGCCAGTTTGGAACGGTTCAGGCAAACTGGTAGTGGCGACTTGCGGATGGGCCTGCCCCCGCCCATCCATCCCGGCGCTATTCTGTCCTATTTAGCTACATTTTCTAAGCTGCGCACATGCATTCAAGCCACACACATGAACAAAGCGCATGCATGGAATGCAGACACACTCACAGTTTCATTGTGCTGTGAACCGGTGGTAAAATTATGTAAACTCACCTCTGGCTATTCCACATATTGCCAAATGCTTGATTGGTGCCCACATCTGATATATATATTCCATATTGTGTGTGTGCACGCGCCCATGCATGTGTGTGTGTAAATCTAGCCATCTTAGATACAGAATATGAAGATTTCAGATTAAAACAAAACTAAAGGATCCTGAAATGGGGAAAAGAAATTTACACAGGTCAAAGTGCTGTCCTTTTATATTAGGAATACTTGGAGTATTACGGGGTAAGGAGTACAGTTTAATCTTGCTCTGCTTTCCAAGGCTGTGTGAAAAATGGCATTGTTGGAATCGATAATGCTGAATTAATAGTCTTTTTTCCTCTTTGAGAGGGAAATGGGGAGGTCAAGATCCCAAAATATGCACTTGGCTTCTAAATTCCAGTGGTATACTTTGGGAAACATGGACAAATTAATGCTTAGGAAGCTGCATTTAACCAGCAAGTTGTTAACTTGTCTTAGAGTATCTCATATTTCTCAACTTTGTATGAATCTGTTTCTAATTTTAGAGAAAAACTACATAAGGTGGACACGAAGACTTTCTTGAATTAACTTGAAAAAAAGCATTGCATCCTACAGACACAAACTATTCACTTGCAGCTCAGCATTCTGATCCTATTTTTTAAAAAAAAACCTTCTTCATTTCCCAGTTATCACATCTTGCTCTTCCCTTTGCCAGAATAAGAAAATAAAAACTTCCCCCTGCTACTCCAAAATAGTACTCAAGCAATTGGAAGAGGGGGCAGGAAAGGTGATCTGATTATTCTGTACAATGAGTGGAAATTAGTTATTTTCATCCTTAATAGCTCCTGGGATATGTCAATTATAAAGCTGTTAGAGACCGATTAGGTATTCGGGAAGTCACCCTTCTTCCTTACCTCCTTCCTGTAACCCAGCATGAAATTATAGAAAGTCACTCAATTCATTCTGATTGAAATCCATGCAGGAAGATCTTGCTATTCGGTCTGGAGTCTCTGCAGAGACCACATTTTCATTGCCAACAGAGACTGTGACTCTAGAAATTGATTTCATTGATTCTGCTGAAAATAAGAGTGTTTAGAGTCACAAGAATAGCATCCAAATAGCTATGTATGTATGTATGTATGTATGTATGCATGCATGCATGTATGCATGTATGCATGTATGCATGTATGCATGTATGCATGTATGCATGTATGCATGTATGCATGTATGCATGTATGCATGTATGCATGTATGCATGTATGCATGTATGCATGTATGTATTACAGTATGTGCGTATTTTGTTTTTTTCACATTTGTGTCTCCCAAATCCTTGCCTCTGCCAATGTATGGTGATAATCTGATCTGAATGTTACCGTGTTTTCCTGAAAATAAGACAGGGTCTTATTTTCTTTTTACTCCCGAAATAAGCGCTTGGCCTTATTTTCAGGGAGGTCTTATTATTTTTGAGGTGCAGGAGGCGGCGAGTGTGGTCACCTCATGGCTGCTGCTGTGTTGCAATAATTTTAGAGAGGGCTTATTTTCAGGGGAGGGCTTATTTTAGTGCATGCACTCAAAAGCCCGATTGGGCTTATTATCCAGGGAGGTCTTATTTTTGCGGAAACAGGGTACTTGTTAGTTAAAGCAGAGCCACTTGTCCCTTGCTCTGGGAATCCCCTCTCCCACCAATATCATTAACCACCTATAACATTTTACTGACAGGATGTACGTTGCGGGGGGGGGGAATCGGAAAAAACTTGGGTTTTGATATTCTACAGTTAGGGGCGGGGAATCTGCCTTTCAAAATGTAATCATGTTTCACTATCTGAACCATGATGTTAGCCAATATATTTCTCCTTTTTAAATAGATTAAGAGTAATCTATAAGAAAGGAATGAATAAAATCTAAAAGCAATGCTGATCTGATTGTTTATAATGAAAGAGAGAACTACTGAATTCAATGCTAATGAGACAATCTAAATACGGTATAGGAAGTTAGCACCCACCGCTCTCCTAAAAAAATGAAATATTCTAGGAAATATTAAAAAGGCAGAATACTATATTTCTGATGAGAAATGGAGAAACATGTTTTTTTAGGCAGGAATCAGACTCACTCTTAATAGCCTCCACCCTTCTCAAGCCCACAGCAGAGGTCTGCACTTAAGAGATAAAGAGATAGCTAGGTTTATTCATAGGTAAATGCCCTCACAAAGGTAGGATTAGCCCTCTACCCATCTAGCAACAGAACTCACCACATGGCACCTGGGAAGATTACATCACCAGCAAGGCTCAACCAAGCCTGGGACACAGACAACCTACAAAGTTACCCCTGCATGACCCCTTGGGAGTCTAACAACCAATCAGAATACAAGCTCAAATTCAAAGCCCAACAGAGGGCATAAAACCCAGGCACTCTCAGCATCTCTTCCCTTTTAATTTTACCCAGGAACTCAAACCACGTGATCCTGTCCACCATTAAACTATCATTCCAAGCAGTCTCCATGTTTCCAGTGTCTTTCTTCCCACTTAGAACTGAACCATGTGAACATTTCTCCCAAGAATGGGGCAGACCATTATTTGGTATGATCCAGAATAGATCTTGGGGAAAATGGATAACAAAGAAAAAGAAAGAAGTGAGAGTCATGAAAGAAAAAATAGAATAACTTGTGGGAGCAGAAAAGATACAAGCCCTATATGAAAAAGCATGAACTAGATTACCACCTATCAGAATAATGGAAAAGGGCAGGAGATGAGAGGAGAGGAGAAGGGAGGGGAGTGGAAGGGAGTGGAGTGGAGAGGAAAGGTGTGAAAACTGTTTGGAACAAAGTGAAAAAGGAAAACAATGTAAAGATGAGGGAAAGCAATAGAAACAGGTGGTGTTATGCTAATGGAAACCATGCAAAAGAATGCTTGGTGCAAAGATGAAGTGAAGGGAGTGCTGAAGAGAAAAAAGAAAGATTGCAACAAAAATGTTGATGAGGGAAAGATTCTGTATAATATTTATGCAATGGTAAAGTCAAAAAGATAGTAAATATTTTAAAAGGCAAAGAAAATGCAGTGGCATTCTGATGAAATTATAAATACTTTAGGAGTGGGAGATCTAAGCTTAAACAATGAGCACAGTAAACATCCAGGAGAGTGAATAAAAATTAAAAACAGAAGTGATAAAAATAAATTGGGATGAAATTGAATTGAGGGAAAACTGAAAGTGGCACTGTAGAGATCTGTATGGAATCATAGTGATATGTCAAAAATTAAAACTGAAACAAAGGATAAAAATGTCACTATCTAAGAAAGAAATAATGAAAAGATAGACACAAATGATACAGGTATTCTTTGATGTATGACCACAATTGGGACCAGAATTTCTGTTGCAAGTAGGGGGGAAATGTTCTGTAGTCTGCCACCGGTTTGCTTCACGTGCGCACATGTACTTTGCACCCATGCACGCCAATTTCACACTTTGCGTGCATGCACACCGCAGGCGCTATCATGCAGTGCTGAAAAAGGAGGATTAAGAAGCATTTTATGAGTCTGTAAAGGTAAGTAGAACATCAGGGGGGAGAAAACAGCTGTGCTGCATGATTTAGATTAGCTAGAAAGCAAGATTTCCTGCTTTCTAGCAAATATAAAACACACGGTTCAGCTGATTGTTGCACAGCTGATCATCAGAACTACCAGTTCACCTGAACCGGTAGCAAACAAATGCCCAAAAAAAGTTTTTTAAAAAGTTCCAATGATCAGCTGTGCAGCAATCAGCTGGGCCGTGCAATTTCTAGCATTTTTTTTACTACCAGTTCGGGTGAATTGAACTGGTAGTTGTTAAACAGATTATTGCAGTTGTTAACTGAATCATGCAGTTGTTAAGTGAATCTGACTTCTTCCATTGTCTTTACAGACAGCTGGCAGGGAAGGTTGCAGCAGCAATCACATGATCCTGGGATGCTGTGATTATTGTAAATATAGGTAGTCCTCGATTTACGACCTCAATTGAGTCCAAAAATTATGTTGTTGAGTGAGACATTTATTAAGTGAGTTTTGCTGCATTTTATGACCTTTCTTGCCATGGTTGTTAAGTGAATCACTGCAGTTGTTAAGTTAGTAATACAGTTGTTAAGTGAATCTGATTTTCCCATTGACTTTGTTTGTCAAAAGGGGATCACATGGTACAAAAACCTCACCAAATAACTCCATCAATTAGAGAGGTTTGAAACAAGAGTTTATTTTCAAAATTAGTAGGCTATATTGAGTTACTGGTCTCTTACTGCCATTCAAAAGCAACTATTTCAAGGTGACACAGGTCTTATATAATATCTTGGGTCAAAGCAATACGAGCAGATGTGCTTCAAAGATGAAATGGAATTTCAAGGGGAATTGCTTTACAACTGATACCACCATAAGATAAAACAGAAAAGACATAGACATCCTTCAAAGTGGACATATACTGCAGGAACAGCCTTTGAAATGTAGCAGGGCAACTTTAATATTCAGGAAATAATTGTGGAAAGACATACGGGAAAATAAGAGAATGAGTGCAAAACAATTTTTAGTCTGATAGTCTTCAAAAAAGGAATACATTTCTAAAAGAAATTCTGAAGGAATTCCACAGGTTATTCATAAAACAATTATCTTCTCCTAAGAAACGGAGAGAGCCCTACCTGTGGGGTAGGTCAGAACCTGATATACATTGTACAGTATATAAAGCATATATTGTACAGATTCTGCAAAAAATATAGAGGGTTTAGTTTGTTATCTCTGCCAGGGAAGATGTCTGGTGGAATTCTGAATAAAGTATAAAGGAGGTGATTTTTTTGCAAAATCTGGGAAGTGCACTTTTACTGTATTTTTTGGAGTATTTTTCAAAAAAAGAGGCTGAAAATCTGGGTGCGTCTTATACACTGAATACAGTATTTTTTGCCTCCTGAAACCCTGCCCCCTTCACCAAAACGGCTGTGCATAGCTTGTAGGAGGCTTTCAGAGAGCTCCTGGGAAATGGGGAGGGCAGAAATGAGCAAAAGACAGCCCATTTTTTGCTCGTTTTTGCCCCCCCCCACCCCTTCTAGGAACACTCTACAAGCCTCCTAAGGGTTATTCATGCCCTTTTTTTTTTAAAAAAAAGTTTTTTCCCACGAAAAACGGGCCGTTTTGGGGAGGTTTTGCACAGTGCAAAAACTATTCTTTTTTTAAAAAAAAAATGCCTCTTCAAAACCTTGGTGCATCTTATACTCTGCTATGTCTTATACTCTGAAAAATATGGTAGTTTTATGCCAGGGTGGGAGTGCAGAGAACTGATTTTTTTGGGGTGGTGGTGGTGTTGCTTTTTGCTCTTTAGTAGATCATTGAGGAATGTGCAAATGTAGGAAAAATATTGCACGTTGGTTGATTTAAAGAAAGCATGTGATAAAACGAATATGCTTAAACATGGAAAGTTTTATGTGAGTATGGGTTCAAGGGTTCATTGCCAAATGCTATAAGAAAGGTATATGATGGAAGTAAAGTACACATGAAATTAATATAGAATGCCTAGCAAATACATTATCACTGAATAGAGACTAAGATAAGGACATATGATGTCTCCTGAGTTGTTTAGCATATGTATGTATATGTGTTCTGACCCGCCCTCATCCTACACCAAAGTACGCCGAGACAAAGATACTGCAAGGATTTATTAACACACAGACAGGACCTTGGCAGCAATCCAGCACAGAAAAGACATTGCCAGCAATCCAGCACAGACAAAACGTTGGCAGCAATCCAGCACAGACTAACCTTGCCAGCAATCTAGCCTGCCAAGCTAGCCACAAAAGTTCTCCAACTTTAGTGAATATGTTGACTCCTGCAAAGGGGCATGTACACAAGCATTCCTTTTATAGTCTTGAGAGGAGCCTAATTACCACCAGCTGAGTGCAATTATCTCCTGTAACTGCGTAACTGTTCCTTACGCCTATTAACTCTTCAGTGCCGGGCATCCAGGAACAACTCCCTTGGCTCCTCCCCACTGCTCCAATGCATGGCGTCCGGATCACACTCCCTTGTCTCCTCCCCACTGGTCCAAGGATCAGGCGCCTCCTGGTGGCCAACCAGCCTCTCTCTGCCCTGCTTGGAGTCGGACCCCTGTCCAGGGTCCTCCACATCCTCCAGAGCCGACTCATAGGGCCCCTCGCTGTCGGAGTCTGGTGGCAGCTCCAATGGCTCCTGCTGGGTGACAACATATATGTATATAAAGAATGTGTCTGAGGGTGTTAATGGTGGCATGATGGTGATGATATAAATGTATATGTTTATTTTTCATTTTGATGAAGCCCTGTTATTGAGAGAGAACCAAAATTATTTGCCGTAAATAATAAATGATATATAAGCATGTGTCTGAAAAAATGTGTTGAAGACCAAAATGCAAACCAATTGTGTTTGTCAGGGATATAAATGAATGTGTGTATCTTAATTAGATGTTTACTAAAAATGGGAATGTGGATGAAGAAATGTTAATAATCTTAAGTATAATGATTGATTAAGCTTGCAATGCTATAATGCTGCCCAACTCTCAACAACTCTGGGTGGCTCACAACAATAAAAGAAAATACAATAAAATCAATACAACATACAAATAAAGATGAAAGATGGCAAGTGGGATGATGTGGAGGGTCTCACCTTCACTGGAAGCCTGGGTGAAGAGCCTGATCTTCATGGCTCTAAACAACAGACCATCCAGACCTCTGGCAAAAGCTCATTCCAGAATGTAGGTGCTAAGATCTACAAATGCTACTAGAAATCTAGTTGTGAAGTCCTTGATGCTCTCTGAGTTTGGTTGGGTTTTTTTGAAGATATTTCATTACCCAACTAGTAGGTAACATTATCAGTGCTAAGTAGTGATGTTGTTATACACACAGGGAGATTTACTCATACTGTACATATCCATCACATTATTCTATTTTGGGACAAGGAATATTATGTCAAGTGAAAATAAAAGTAAAGTGCATTAAATGCTGCATGACCTTGCTAATATGGGCAAAAGACTTGCAAGGAAGGAAGGGAGGGAGGGAGGAAGGGAGGGAGGGAAGGAGGGAGGGAAGGAGGGAGGAAGAAAGGAGGGAAGGAGGGAGGGAGGGAAGAAGGAAGAAAGGAAGGAAGGAAGGAAGGAAGGAAGGAAGGAAGGAAGAATACAGATCACGTTAGCAAATTGGATCCTTAAACTGCAGGGATATCGTGTGTGACTTTCACACCTTCCTAGCAGTAATAGTAGAGTCATTTGTAGGACTAATATAACTCACGTTCAGTCACAGTGTCAGCTTCTGCATTCTACTTAAAAGTATATAAATGTACTGGCAAGTGTTACTTGCTTTGGCAGAATAATTAAAACATTTTTAACGAGGTATTTAAATAGTTACTTTCTATTACTGTGCCAGGAAAGAAAACCCAGGTGGCACTGCTTTTTTAAAAAGCAGTCTCAATTCCTAGCAACTGCCTGAGTTAGTCCTTATAGGTTTATTTCCCAATATTTTTGAAAATGATTTGCTATTGTCATCTTTTTCAGGGCTGAAATAGTGTGACTGATCCAAAGTCATTCAGCTCACTTCATGCTTAAGATGAGACCACCACTCATAGTCTCCTGGTTTCTAGCCTGTTACCTTAATCACAGCACTGGCTCTTGTGGCTGTTGACTAGGGCTGTCCCAATCCTTTGAAAGTACTTCAGAATGGAGATAAGCATGAACAAAGCCCCTCTTGTCGAGTTGTTCAGGAAAATGCATTTTTCCTGCGTACATGAAGCTGCTTTAGAAGTTGCTTCCCAGCTAGTTCTTGATATGCGTACATGGAAAGCCACTTCCTTTTACATTCTGTCCAATGAAGAATTTTCTCACATTTCCTGTATCAGATAATTTTCTTTCTTTCTGTATTTTTCAAATGTCTGTGTGATTTTATGGTAGCTTTGTATGTTGTAATACCCACTGCTGTTTACATTTTATTAACCTTTTTCCAATGTGCTTTTCTTGTTTCCAGCATTTATATGGTTTTTAAATTAATATGGCAGGAGCTGCTCTGAGGTCCCAATATGGGGATCTCAGGAAAGGACAGAAATAAATAAAACCGTTTATTTACATTCTGCAATGGAGTAAAAATAATTTAAAAGACACTCTGCTTTGAGGTGTAAATTATCCTTTTTCAGACTACTGGTGTCCAGAATGTATTTGAGCTTCCACTCCTGTAACTCCTATCCAGCAATCTGAAGAGTGTCAAGTTGTGGAAGGAGTCAGTGCTGTATTATAGAATTTGGAAAATATTCATGACCAAGTCAAATACTGGTTTTTAATACATTAAAGGATCATGGACTTGTTGGAAGAAATGTCCTTCTGGGTTCGGCTCTAAGTGGGGAAAAAGTCACTGGAGACATGGAGGCTGCTTGGAAAGATGGTTTTAATGGTGGACAGGACCACATGACTTGAGTCCTGAACAGAAAAGATGATCACATGCTTCAATGTTGGTGGACAAAAAAGAGAAGGGAAGAGAGAGGAAGAGAAGCTGAGTCCCTAGTTTTATGCCCTCTCTGGCCTTTGATCTTGATCTTGTATTCTGATTGGTTGTCCAGACTCCCATGGGCCCATGCAAGGGCAAATCTCTAGACTGCATTTTGAATCCAGGTTTGGTTGAGTTCTCAGATGCCATGTGGCGAGTTGGGTAAAGGGCCAATATTATCATACCTTAATCCCATCTCTCTGGAGCTGAAGGGGAGAACTCTTTATTATGTAAAGTGGACTAGCTCAGGCTTTAATGGCTCATTGACAAAGGGAGATGGGCAGGCAGCTATTCTGTCTTTTAAAACATGTTTCTTCCTTTTCACATCCAGAGAAATATTCTGCCTTTTCAATATTTCCTAGGATTTTTCATTTTTCTGGGAGAGGGCTGGATGATAACTTCCTATAGACCGTTATGCAGGTATCAAATCAAACTTGAGAAGGTAAACCTCCATATCGGGAAGATTATACTCTTCCAGCATAATTCTCTCCTGCTATGCTCAGGATCAGAATTTTGTAATCACCCCCCTCATTGAGATTTTCAGGCATTTTTATTAAATCTAAGGATCATCTCAAAGCTTTCCTAACCCACTTACCTATCTATCTATAGGTAGAAGTGAACTGCAGTTTAGAAATGCTAAACACTTTTGGTTGGTCAAATGGTGTCTCTTCTTTTGCTTACTCACCCTGACCAGGAAAAAAAAGTAAGAGGTAGCAGGAGGTGTTTACTTCCATATAGATGTGCCTCAGTATGATGGCCTTCCTCAGTAAGTCTATACTGTCCCACCTCTTATTTTTTTTCCACTCATCATCATCCTCCAGTTACATTGGCAGGGACAGCAGAACGCATGAGAAAACTCCATATAGATAGAATGGAATGACTGTTTAAGCTTTTCAATTTAGCAGATAAAAATTTGGGAGAAAAACAAAGTTGCTCATTTATACATAAATGATAGCTCTATTATTTTGTATCATCATGTTGCATCATCATAGTTAGCTCAATGAAGCTCAATAAAGAAATGAGGCTCAATGAATAAATAATCTCAACCACTACTCTCAGGTGATGAGGATTTAATAGCTGCCAGCTGATGTAAGGTGGTAAGCTGTAAACTGTAAGCTGATGCAAGAAGGATGATTCAGCTATATAGGTATAACCAGTTTAAGACTCTGAAGGGGTCCACGCAAGTCATTTACCATTTTAAGAGGTGTCTATACATTAGAGGGTGTTTTTCTCTCTCTCTCTTCGTGTATCTTATTTTCTCTCCATGTGTCCATAGCTGAGTGGTAAGGGATTTATCTACCATGTGTATATTGGTATATAAATATATTGGTATATATTTGTATATAAACCACTATTAATTGCCTAATGGCTCTGTGTGCTGTGTTGTGCTCCTGAGTTTATCTCATAACATAGTCACCCTGCCAAAACTCTGACAACTACCATCTACAGAAATCCTGTTTATCTTTTCTTCCTTTGTGCTGTCTATTACATCCATATAAAACTATATCTATACATTTATAGCTATGTATTTATAGCTATAGATTTGTATTATATCTTTTGAATGTTCTCAAGTCTTCAGTATTGTATTTCCAGATGTCCTAGATCTGTTAAACTGGCCTTGGTTTGAAATTCTAAGAGACAGGCATAGTTACAAATTTTCATGGGGAAAAAAATCACCATATAGCTGACTGACTGATGTTAAAAGGAGCCTAATGTCCCTCATCTTTTTGGTTGCTAAGCAAATTAGATTGATTGTGAAGAATCTGTGCACAGTAAGTATGGAAAATTAGGACTTCCCAAGAGAACATATAACATCAAAGACCCCCAGGAATAAAAGAAAAATTGAATTTAATATATTCAATAGAATTGCTATGCTTTAGTGAAATGGAGACATTATACAGATGTAGCTACTGAAGAACTTTCTGGAATAGAGTAGGTCTCCTTGGAAGATAAATTATATAGTACATTGGTGTTTCTCCCTCTCACTTATACCAGACAGATGCTTGGCAAGGAGATTTGCTTTCTTGAATAGCACCTTTATAATTTTCTGTAGTTTTAAGAAAGAAAAGAGGATTTGTAATACCTAGGTGTATCACCTGAGGCATCTTAACATTGCATTGAGTTCCTCAAAATCTTGGCTCCAGTTCTCAGAGCAATGGTTAATATCAGGAAAGGAATTAATAAATATATTGAGTAACTATATTGCCTATATATAATTTGTAATATATTAATGCAATTAAAATGTAAATTATATTAGATCAGCTTTTGTTACTAACTCCATATTTTTTTTGAGCAAGGATCCAGGCATCTTACTCAAATGTCCAGAGCAGCACTTACCGTATTTTTCAGATGATAAGGCGCATTGGAGTATAAGACGCACCATGATCTTGAAGAGGTAAATTGAAAAAAAAAGATTTTGCACTCTGCACGCCTCCCCAACCCTCTGTATGCCTCATTTTTTTTTGCAAAAAAGGGGGGGCTTTCAGAGATTTGGGAGGCTTGTAGAGTGGTCCTGGGGACCGAGGGTGAAAACGAGCAAAAAATGTCCCGTTTTTTGCAAAAAAGGGTTGGTTTTTTTTTTTTTTTTTTTTTTTTTTTGCAAAAAAGGGAGGCATGTTTGGGAGGCTTGTAGAGTGCTTCTGGGGCCTGGGGGGCAAAATGAGCAAAAACTGTCTGTTTCTGCTCATTTTTGCCCTCCCCAGCCCCCAGAAGCACTTTGCAAACCTCCCAACTCTCTGCATGTCCATTTTTGCAAAGGGGGCAGGGTTTTGGTAGGCCAAAAATGCTGTATTCAGTGTAGAAGATGCAGCCAGATTTTCACCCTCTTTTTTGGAGGGAAAAGGTGCATCTTATACTCCAAAAATATGGTACCTTTTTAAAAGTTCTGCACCTAGTTGTAATAGTAGCTATTATATGCTATTTTAAAATAATGCACAATCTTCCAAAACCTTTAGAGTTTCAAGCAGCCACATGGCAGTTTTTTAAAAGATTGCTCTGTGGAAGAATTGTCACTGAACCTGTGGTGGTAAAACACTGGTGGGTTCCGGATCCCATTAAAACTGATACGGTTGGAATGGTCCCAGCATCACCCACATGTTTGAAATGTTGAAATGTTTATTGCATTTGTATGCCGCCCTATCCAAAGAGACTCAGGGCGGCTAACAAGCAAGGATACATACACTGTGTGCGCATATGCATGCATATGCACACGACACATGCATGCATTGTATCTGCCTGCGACACCTACGCAATCCTCCACGCCACTCCAGCTGCTCAGCGGAGCATCACGCAGGCAACGTACGCGCCATGCGCATGCGCAGAAGCTCCAAAACCTTAAAGGACAAGTAAGGAGCTCAGGCGGGTGGCTGGGCCCTCCTGAGCACCGGACCAGAATGGTACCTGATGCTCCGGGCAGGCTCTGGTATGCCCGTACCGGAGCGTACCGCCTGTAACCCACCACTGTGGTAAAAGGTATCTTCCCATACATATGTAAGAGGCATTCAGTATTGAAACCTTTGAGTTCACTTTCCCCACAATAGCTATGGACTGCTTAAAGTGCTCTTGCAAAACAATTCAAAGCAAACTGAATTGACCCTGAGAAGACTCAGTCAGAAAGCTGTGACCCAGTACAGATAATCCACTTTCAAACATTCATTTAGTGACCATTTGAAATTACAAAGACACTGATAAAAATGTCTTAACGCAACCTGGGCCTTGCCTGTTGCAGAATCCCTATGGTGAGTTGATCAAAAATCAGACATTTGGCAACCAACATGCATTTACAGTGGTTGCAGCAACCACATGGTTCCCTTCGCAACTGTAGTGATTCGCTTAACCATGGCAAAAAAAGGTCATAAAAATTAGCTGCAATTTCCTTAACAACTGAAAATTCTCACCCAGTTATGGTAGCAAATCCTAATCGCTTCTATTGACTGGCCCATATCTCAAAGATAATATGATTACGATGCTGACCTAGTAGGAAGGAATAAATAATATAAGGTCATTACAAGTGAATTTATCTAAAACAGGGGTGTCAAACTCGTGTCACCACAGCGACCTCATGTGACGTATTGGGAACTTTTCCCCTTTTGCTAAACCGGGCATGGGAGTGGCCAGTGTGTGACACATCCAGCCCACTGGATGGGAGTTTGACACGCCTAATCTAAAATATCACCACATCATTCTGCATCTGCCTTGGATCTTTTATTTGCAACATAGTGGGCCAAAGGTATATAAGCGCTTGTTCTGCTTTTGCTCAGTATTGCTCAAACAAAGTGCAAAAGCTTTGCTGGGAGCCGAGTATGCAGTGGTGGGATTCAAATAATTTAACAACCGGTTTGCCCAGGTTCAGGTTGGCTGTTGTGAGAGGACTCGCCCATCCCCATCCTCTAGCTCCACTGGACATGCGGGACAATTCTCCCACAATGTTTAACCTGACCCTGGGCGAACCAGTTGTTAAATTACCCCACCTCTGCTATCCAGTTGGATCCTGGGCACTGTGCTCCAGTGGTGAAAGAGGAAATGGAGTGGCTGGCATGAGGGAAGGAGGAAGAGCAGGAAGAAGAAAGAAGGAAAGAGGCCTTCTCCTTCCCTCGCGCCAGCCACTCAATAGCCCATTTCTCCATTGCAGTGCCCAGGATCCATTTTGATAATGTGTGTGTGTGTGGGGGGGGGATTTAACAACCGGTGTACCCAGATTGGTGTGAACCAGCTGAATCCCATCACTGCTAGTATGTAGATATTGTTTATCAATTGCAAGTCAAATAAAATTATCAAAGTAATTTGGTTAGTTTAAAAGAGTTGGATTTTTTGACTACAGCAATAGCAATAGCAATAGCAATAGCAGTAGACTTATATACCGCTTCATAGGGCTTTCAGCCCTCTCTAAGCGGTTTACAGAGAGTCAGCATATTGCCCCCAAGCAACCCCCTCTGACCATTCAGTTCAATCCAGCATTGCTATTTCCCCCCCCCCCACAGATCCATTTAAATATGTAATACACAAAACCAAATCCTTTATTAGCATGGCTGCTACCGCTTCAGTCAGAATGGAAGCCTTCCATCAACTTGTGTTTATTTATTTGTTTATTTAGGAAACAGGCTGACTGCTCTTTTCAGGTTATTATTCCTTAATAGCTCTGGGTAGCTTACTGAACACAAGGCAAAAAAACCCCCAAACCACCTCATAAAATCATGGCATATAAAATGCTAAAAATAAGGGCCTGGTTAAATATGCTTTTGACCTTCTTCTGCAGTGTAACGAGGAGGTGGCTTTCTTCAATTTCAGAGGCAGTTTGTTCCATTACTTGGGCACCTGAACACCCCCCCTCCCTCCACCCAAATAAACCACTGACAAAAATTGCTTGCTTATGTTGCTGTTATGTCTGTTGGCATCAGCAGAATTACAGGAAAGAAGCCTATGAACAGTGGTGGGATTCAAATTTTTATTACCAGTTCTGTGGGTGTGGCATGGCAGGCATGGCTTGGTGGGCATGGCAGGGGAAGGATGCTGTAAAATCTACATTCCCTCCCGATCATCTGGGATTCAGGAGGCAGAGAATAGATGGGGGTGGGGCCAGTCAGAGGTGGTATTTACCGGTTCTCTGAACTACTCAAAACTACCGCTACCAGTTCTCCAGAACTGGCCAGAACCTGCTGGATACCACCTCTGCCTATGAAGGTAAAAATTCACCTCCAGAGCTGTGGCATATTAGGCAATGCCACTAGTATGTTTCTTTTTTTTAATTTTCAGAGGTGAAATGTACTGGTAAAAAAAAGAAAAAGAAAAGCTCCCTATAGATCTGGGATCTCCATTTCTTTACAAGATCTCTAATAAAAGCAATAGAGGTATAGCTGTTTTTTTGCCTTAAAAAAAAAGACAAGGCATATAGGCATGATATTGAGGTCATGGGGTGAAAGGATATGAATGTAGCCTGTATCATCAGTTTATTAAATTAATGGTGTCTCTTCCTAGGATCACATTTGTCCTCTGCAAGCACCATTTGATCCTGCCTTAAAAATGCAATTCCTTTAAGGAACTACACACAAGTGCTTGATTTACATTTCTGTATGCTCTAACATGCCCCTTTGGAACAGACAATCCTAGCTGAAACTAAACTATACGCCACAATCTCATTGAAATACCAATTGAATTAGTGCATGGTAAACAATGTAGATAAATCTGTGGGATCTATTTGACTACTTGAAGTTATATGATAGAACATGATCTGGAAGTCCATTACCATGAAAACTCTTTTCTTTTATACCTGCCATTCTAAATATCCTTCTGGGAGGAACTCAAATAATGTGTTTAATGCTAAAGAAGTCCTTCAAGTAATGTGGTCCTAAATAATTAGACTGCCAAAAGCCAGTGCCAATATTGAACCTGAGCACAGAACCTGTTCTTCAGAGAAATCTGAGCATGGTTTCATAGATCCAATTCATTTTCAAGCCTTTCCCTTTTGTCATAGAAAATCTTAGTATAGTCACAAGACCAATTTAAAATAGAGAAGTCTGGATCTGACCTGCTCATTTACATTATAACCTCACATAGAAATGGCTCAATGTTACAAAAAATAAATGTCCAGAAATACATTATTTATTCCTGTATGTATCCCCAATTACTGCTTGTTATTCCCCTAACTGGATATGGTAGCTGTAATTATTCTGCATTGGGATCTCATCTAGGATGCCTAAATCTATTAAAGAATAACCTTCAGATTTTGTAAATGTGGATTCTGCTTAATCAAATCTTAACCTCATTTCTTTCAGCAAAATTTAACTCCATGAGATATGGCTATTACAACTCTGTACATGCGAATGCAGGAACAATATAAAGTCCCTATCAGCATGAAGTTCTGTTTGAAAATACAAAGATATGAATGCTACAGTGAAAACTCCCTAAGCAATTTAGCTTCATTCTTTCCCTGCAGGAGGTGCTACAGGTTGTACTTCCAGTGGGTATTAGTATGTATGAGAAAACAAGCAACTATGTCTAGAATAATTCCAGTGGTTGCTTTTGTATTAGAATTGCTTCAGATAATCACATACATATATAAGTACACACAGCTTTTCGGGAACCTTGGGATTTGGCAAGAAATAATAAAGGATTAATCAAGAAACTCCTGAATGCATTCAATAAGAAATGACATATGGTGCGTGTAGCTTGATGTTTGTATGATTAGGCTGGCGGATAATTAGAAAGAGCTGATTCTGTCCCACACATGGCCAAGCCCAGTCTCTTGGAGTTCTCTTTAGTTAAGCACTTCCTCCTCAGAAGCTGAAAATACAATTGCTTCGTTGCCTGTATCAAAAGTATCTCAAATAAATAACTTCTATTTCATTTTAAAATTCATATTTGTTTCTCAAAAGCCTCTAATGGCCATACAATGCTCTGTACAATTACATGGATCTTCAGTAGATGGTAATTTGTAGCCAACTAATAAGGTTGGATCTGGTTACTCCATGGATGGAAGACCACTAGGAAACCCCAGTACTGGGTGATAGATTGGGAACTTCAGAAAGCAACTCATCAAAATATATTGGCAACCCACATCTATATTATTAGCAAAAAAAATGACATTGACTTGCCCAAGTAGTCACCAAGCCTGATTTTTTTTTAAAAAAAATATTTCCTATAACATTCCTCCCACATTTCTACCACAACTCATAGAATCATAGGGTTGGAAATGACATAAAAATAATCTTGTCTAACTACTGCTCTTGGTAGGAATGGTGCCTCTTTGGCAATGAAACTGTATTTAAGCATCTGTAACAAAAGAGAACTCATCAGTTCATGTGGCAGCCGGTTCCACATGATAGAATTCTGAAACTCTTTTCTTGTAATTTCAACTCATTGGTTTTAGTCTTGTCCTCTGGAAGACTAAAAAATATTCACCTCTTCTGTGTGTTACTCCTTCAGATATTTGATAACTGTTATCATATATCCCTACAAATGATAAATTATGATAATTGTACTTATTTTTTTCCTACTTATTACTATAGGCTAAATGTATTTACCTTCTTCCACAATCTTCACAGGGTTTGATTTCCAGACTCCTCAACATATTGATAGCCACTGAGTCTAATCTAACCTATCACTGTCCTTTTTAAGATGTGGTGCCCAAACTTTACACTGTACTCCAAATGGGGCCTGGCCACAGGAGAGTAGAAGAATTACTTCCTGTGAACTGGACGGCTGCTTCTCAACATCGGGAACTTTAAGATATATGGACTCCAATTCCCAGAATTCCCCAGCCAGCATGCTAAGAGCTGAGGTTAGGAGACACTGGTCTGGACTCTATTATCCAGCTAATGCAATAATGTCAATGTGTTAAATAGCTGCTGGGTGATATTTAAATTTTCATTAACAAGATCCCATTCACGGGTATTAATGCCATTCTTGTGCCTTTCATTTTTTATGCCAAGTGCAGAACGTTGCATTTCTTCCTGTTACATTCCATCCTGTTCATTTCACTCACTGCTTAAGCCCACCTTGAAGTTGGAAAATCTTTTCTTTTCCATATAAATTATCAATCAGCTCTGCCAGTTTTACATCATCTGCAAACTTAATAAATGTTACCTCAAATCTCTTATTCAAAGTGTTGATAATTTTTTTGGGAAAGAGCGTGTTGACAATCCGCTCAATATTTCCTTCTAAGATGAACCATTAAAAATACTCTTTATTATTTTTCCCCTTGCGGTGTTATGATCGAGCCTATTTTATCCTTCTATAAAGAAAAGTAATTTGAACCTTTCTATCAGATATTACACTGAGCTCCAGGTACATTCAATCTATGGCACTCCCCTGTTCCACTAAGTTATAGTTGTGACAAATCCTTTGTGACAAATCTAAGCTACCATCTTCTAGTTGTAATTTGCCTATACAAGTGCTCACAAACGCCGACTACTGCAGTGACTCCATCCAGCCACCTCATTCTCTATCATCCCATTCTTCTTTTGCCCTCAATTGTTCCCAGCATTGGGCTCTTCTCCAGTGAGTCCTTTCTTCTCATTAGGTGACCCAAGATGAGTTTCATCTTCAGGATCTGGCCTTCTAAAGAGCAGTCAGGGTTGATCTCCTCTAGGACTGACCGGTTTGACCGCCTTGCACTCCAGGGGACTCACAGGAGTCTTCTCCAACACCAATTCAAAGGCCTCAATTCTTTGGTATTCAGCCTTCCTTATGGTCCAACTTTAAAAGCCATATATTGCAAATGGGAAAACCTCCTCTTCCCCAGGAGCAAGCATCTTTTAATTTCTTGGCTGTAGTCCCCATCTGCAGTGATCTTGGAGCCCAAGAAAATAAAATCTGCCACTAACTCAATTTCTTCCCCATCTATTTGCCAGGAATTGCTGCCATGATCTTAGTTTTCTTAATGTTGAGTTTCAAGCCAACTTCTGCACTCTCCTCCTTCGCCCACATCAAGAGGCGCTTTCGTTCCTCTTTACTTTCTGCCATTAGAGTGGTAACATCTGCATATCTGAGGTTGTTGATATTTCTCCCGGCAATTTTAACTCTAACTTGTGATTCATCTAGCTCTGCCTTTCTCATGATGTGCTCTGCATATAAGTTAAATAAGCAGGGTCACAGTATACAGCCTTACCAAATTCCTTTCTCAATTTTGAGCTAATCAGTGGTTCCATGTCCAGTTCTCAATGTTGCTTCTTGACCCACATATAAATTTCTTGCGATACAAATAAGATGGTCTTGTACTCCCATCTCTTTAAGAACTTGCCACAATTTGTTATGATACACACAATCAAAGGCATTAGCATAGTCAATGAAGCAGATGTTTTTTCTGGAACTCCCTAGTGTCAGGGTCCAAATAGCATCCAAATTTAATCAGAGTCAAAGGCAAAGCATTCCTCAAAGTTCCAATTTATTAAGAGAGTCATGTTGGCACATCTGGGAAAACCCGAATCTGAAAGCTTCCCAATTTCCCCCAACCAGTTGAAAGTTCAAGATCTTGCCACCACACCCACAAGTCCATCACATGGTCCAATCTTCCATTGCCATGTTTGCAGTTCCACCCATCCAGTTCTGGACAGGTGCAGAGGTACAAAGTCAAAGGATTACCTTGGTTTCTAGAAAGAATTTTGTTATGGCTACATTTCATCTAACTCTGTATAATCCCCCCCCCATTTTTCCACAATAGAAAATGCATAGTAGAATAGAGGAAAATGAGGCAGGTCAAAGATCCAAAAGAAAAGATGGCTGCAGGTCTGACACCTAGCTTTCTCCATGATCCAGCGTATCTTGGCAATCTGATCCCTAGTTTCTCTGCCTCTTCGAAATCCTGTTTGTACTTCCGGTACTTCTCTATCCATGTACTGCTGGAGCCTAGCTTGTAGGATTTTGAGCATAACTTTGCTAGCATGTGAAAAGTTTAAAATTTCAACCTGCTGCCCAACATACCTTTATGAATTGCCAGAAAGAAGAGGGGTCAATCTGTTATCCAAAGCACCTGCAGGCAGGACAAGAAGCAATGGATGGAAACTAATCAAGGAGAGAACCAACCTAGAACTAAGGAGAAATTTCCTGGCAGTTAGAACAATTAATCAGTGCAATGACTTCCTTCCAGAAGTTGTGTGTGCTCCAACTGAAGGTTTTTAAGAAGATATTAAACAACCATTTGTCTGAAATGTTATAAGAGTTCCTGTTTGAGCAGGGACTAGAGAACTTCCAAGGTCCCCTCCAACTCTGTTATTCTTTTGGCCACATTATTTTCCTGTTTTGTCAGTGTTTTTCGTACAAGGATTGAAGGATGGAAAGGCACTGTCATTGATCAGATAACAAAAGTTATGCTCCAGTTTTACTCCACCAGCTTTTTAATGCCCTTTCATCAAAGTATTAGATGATAAATATTGCCCCAAATATAATTGCTTGCACTTTACACAAGAATAGGTGAATCATTCAAACCACACTGACCTCCTCTTATTTAACTGAGGCACATTTCCAGATGGTAAAACAAAAAGCACAGCAAATAAATGTTAATAAATTGATGAATTGATTCAGTAAAATAAAATGAGGGAGGAAAATTTACAAAAACCTTACCTAAAATTATATTGCACCTGAGGGCATGAATTATTTTTAATTAAAATACTATTTCCATGGAGTCCTACAATGAACATCATTTCACTACAAGAAAACACTCATTTCCATTCAACAGTGACCTTTGTTCATCCAAGTATATGGCTGCAGTTATACTTAACTGTTTTATGGAATTTACTTTAATTTCTTGTTTTGCCTGGAAATTAATCAGTGATCTGAGTTCACACCACAGACAAAGCTGTCCATCCCCCACATTAACATCATGAATGCTGATGCACTAATTGCACTAATGAAGCCTCTAGTGTAATTGAACAGGTTAAGAGTGCTGTGTGAACACCAATGTGTGTGTTTATTTTCAAAAGATTGCAAGTGTTTGGAGAGTAAGTATAGCAGTATTATCAATGTTCCGGAAACTAATCCTATTCAGAATTATCTTGTCAGCAGCCTCAAGAAATATGGATTGATCTCTAGGGCCCTTCAAGCATATGCCTGAAGATCCATCCACATCATGTCTTACATAAATATCATTAAAATTGCCATTTGTAGACAATGGCTTTTCTAAGTCTCCTAAAGTAGCAAATTGTCTCATAGCATGAAATGGGCAATATGACATTCTCATGAATTTTATAGATGTAGCACAATGTCTGATATAATACAAAGACTTTTCAGTTATCTGCCACCCCGATAGTGAGAGGCTTGCACTATATAAATTCCTTGGTTGCAGTATATTCAGTTTACTCGTTGCCTTCTCCCTTCTGCCCTTCTAATTGTTCCTACTGAAAAAAGATATACATTTTTGTGCATAGATCCAGTAACTTTAATAGATTTCCAGCATTTCTAGCGGCCTTTATTTTCTTCCAGAACTTCTCATAACTCATGCCACTGATCAAATGTTAATTTAAAATTGTTTAAGATCATGGGATTAAGAAGACTTGTTTACAATTATGCTCAAAATTGTTCATCATGTTTCATTCAAAAGTCATATGGTATGCAGTGTATCATTCTAAATAAAATAATCCAAATCTAAAAGAAATGCTGTCTAGAATAAATTTAACTTGTACTTGCTTGCCTCTCTCCACTGACTACCATGTTTCTCCAAAAATAAGACTTCCCCAGATAATAAGCCCAATAGGGCTTTTGAGCGCAAAAGACTTAAGAAAAATGGTTTCTTAAAAACAAAGAATAACAATCTAGATGGTTCCATGCCTATTGTAGATTGTATATTATACTTGATGTCAGTGGTAAAATTCAAATTTTTACTACCAGTTCTGTGGGCTTGGCTTGGTGGGCGTGGCAGGGGAAGGATACTGCAAAATCTCCCTTCCCATCCCACTCCAGGGGAAGGATACTGCAAAGTCCCCATTCCCTCCCCACTTCTGTGGGAAGGATATTGCAAAATCTCCATTCCCACCCCACTCTGGGGCCAGCCAGAGGTGGTATTTGCTGGTTCTCTAAACTACTCAAATTTTCCGCAACTGGTTCTATAGAACCTGTCAAAACCTGCTGAATTTCATCCCTGGGGGTATCCATTGAGAGAGAGAGAGAGATCCATGATGGTGAACCTATCGCACAAGTGCTAGGGTGGCACACAGAGCACTTTCTGTGGACACACAGAGCACTCTCTGTGGGCATGGGCACCATCACCAGCTGCTCTTTGGTTTCTGGTGCATGCATTCACACCAGCCAGCTGGGCTTCACATTTGCCGGAATGCCAGAACCCCGAAGACCAGCTGGCCAGTGCACATGCCCTTGCTGGCCACCTGGTCTTCAGGTTTCCAGCATGCATACAGCACGTACACATACGCGTGCATTCCGGTTTGGGCACTCGGTGATGAAATGGTTTGCCATCACTGCTATAGGTTATGATTGTTGTATATATTGTTCTATAGTATGTAGTGTGGTAATTGTTTATCAGTTAAATAAATTATTAATGACGTCCCAGTGCCCACAGTTTATTCTTTGAAGAATTAGGATATATCGTAAGATCCATATTTTGTGGGAGTTAGGATTTAGACTACGATAAATCAGAGTCTCATTTTGAAGAACATATACCGCATTTTCAAGTCAACGATAATATAGAAATACACCTGGCAATACATCTTCTTCCTATTAACACAACAGGGTATTGCTAACTATATACATATTCTAGCAGCCTGCAGTTTAGCACAAAACAGCTAAGATTATAAGAACCCTGTTAATCTCTGTGGGAACTGGAAAATTAAATGTTGAACATTATGAAATAGCGATGTTAGTCACTGCCAAAATGCATGTGTTATTCACCATTATTACATGGGTGAATAGAGCTAACATTTTTTAGTTGTTTCATTTTTGCCATGCTATAGCAAAAAGGCCCTGGATAATTGATCAACATTGATATAAACTAAAAATGAGCAACGTTTACAATATACAGTATATCAGAATGGTTCTTATATCCTAAATAAAAGTTTTATCTGACCCTAGTTCCGACAACAATATAAATAGTTCTACTCCCATTGTTATCGAATGAGAAAATTTACTCACAACTCCATTATTAAATCATGGCTGGTGTTGCAGTTCCATTGATTGTGGATCAAGCCACCAATGTCTTGCTCCAATAACACAGTGACCCAGATGAATCAATTAAGCCAGATGAATCTGGAAACTTTTCCCCATTTTTTTGCTCAATGATATACCTCACTAGAAGACTTGAGGGTTTTCTCAATGGACTAATCTCTTGCAAGTATTAATTAGTCACTTGACAGAAAGAATTGGGAAATGGACAATCTCAATTCTAAACATCCCAGTGTTGAACAACTGCACCAAGTTTATAAATTCCCTGAGAACTAATTTTGATAAAGCTACTAGAGAGCTGGCTGCCATTCATAACATATGTTGTTTACAACAGAGAAAGTACTCTGTGTGGTTTCTATAGGAGACTCTTGGTTGTTAGCTCAAATATGGGCTGGAATGAAAAATGCCAAATTGGCTTGTTAAGCTGGACCTATCAGATGAAACCCAGAACAAGAATATGTATTAAGAATTCCAGAGATGGATGCATAATATATATTAAGGAGAGAGGCAGGTCTGAGTAAAGAAGAAAGTAGCACACAGATTTTTATTATTGCCCAATGATTAATGTTACTTTTTTCACTGAGGTCTAGCCTCTTTGCTCAGGGCAGACAATTGTGAATCAACATGGCAACTGATCTGTCTGCAAAATCTCAACATTAGGAGATTTCAGGCAAGGCTGTTGTGATGGTATACTATAATCAAGCTGTCAGCGTTCCAAATATAATCCAGAATTAAATCAGAGTTCAAGGCATACCACCCAATAGTTTCAGAGACATTGTCTTCATTAGTTCAGCTCTTCACGGGGGTCTCAAGGAACAGTGGCAAAGGAAAGCACAGATTTTCACAATCAGCACCCCTTTCTGTAAGCTTTAGTACAGGGGTATCAAACTCAAGGCCCGGGGCCGGATCTGGTCCACAGGGTGCTTAGATCTGGCCCACGGGGAAACAGTGAACGACCATCCCACAGTGCCTCTGTCAGTGAAAACGGGGCTCAGAGGGCTGTGTGTGCCTCTCCCAAATTCCATTTTTACTGGCAGAGGATTTCAGGAGGCCGGTGCAGCCAAAAATGGAGCACAGGAGCCTGTTTTTGCTGGCAGAGTGCTCGGGCCTCCACAGGCACCCCCAATACAAGTGATGTCGAACTGGTCACACCCACTCTGACCAGGCCCACCCCAGCTCCTCAATATCAAACACAATCCTGATGCGGCCCTCAATAAAATTGAGTTTGACATCCCTGCTCTACTAGGTACATAAGGCAAATCAACTTTGCAAGAAGGGTAAAATTACTTTTATTTTATTGAGATTGGCTATAATAACAGAATATCACAAGTCTTATGCTATACTCCTCCTACTTTGCATACTCCAGTGAATTATGGAGGTATCTGCTTAAGCTAGTTCTGAATGTTATCTCATGATGCTGAATTTAAAAAGTATTTAAGTCCCTTTTGCCTATGCAACAGTACTTACAAAATTTCATTAAAGTCATCTTCTTTATTTTCATCCACATTATATTCTTCTCCCTCATATTTTCTCAAAATACATTCTCCCATATTTAGGTTGAATTGGTCAGCCTAAATGAATTTATTCATAATAATATGCAAAAGGACTTCACATACCCTCTTTTTCCTCTACAGTGTTCAATCTTTTCATTATTATTATATGGTTAATCATTGGTGAGATTCACAGCCTTTGGGGCTGGTTGGTAGCTCAACAGCTCGAGTCCTAACCAAGGACCTAGGAACTGTTAAGGTAATGTTGGAGGATATAAGCTGTTCCAAGTAGGGTGGTTTTTTGTAGAATCAGAATGTTCAAGTCTGATAAATTTAAAATTTCCAAATAGCAAGGTAGCCCTTTAGGTATTACTCCAAGGGCTCCAATTACACTCGGGACAACACACCATTTCTTTTTCCATAGTCGCTCTTTAATCTTTTCAGCAACGGCAACAACCCTCTGCTTCAGCTCTTCAATTACTATCGCAATCGCTTTATTCTCCAAATCGTATCTTGCTTCCAGGTTGCTTTTGACCTGCTTGTTCTTTAGCTGACCTTGCCTTAGGTTCTTCAAGTTGCTCAAGTCTCCACGAAATTTTTTGATCTTCAATTCCAACAGAATTTTCCATTTAGGCTACCTCTTCTTGCCTCTTTGGTTCTTTTGTATTTTCAAACCCAATTCTTTGGTGGTTATGAAGACTGCTGCATACATCAGCTGGTTTGTTTTAGCTAATGTAGTGGTTTGAATGGTTTGCACAGCCTCATTGACCTTTTTTAGTACCTTTCTCAATTCTTTCTAGTTCACTTGGTTCAGCTTTGGCAAGCGTGTTCTTTCAGCATGTTCCATTTGATGCTTTATTTTCTCAGCTAATTGAGCAATATCTGTTGCTGTTTTTTCGTCAGTGCTTCCTTGTTCTTTATCTTCATCCATTTCAGCATCCTCTTCCTCCCTTTCTTCCTCAGTTTGCTTTTGAGTCTGCAAATCATTCTTGATGTTACTCTTCTTTGTTGGTATACTCAGACCATTAGTTGCTTTCTCTTCGATTCCTATTATATCTGCTGTAGTGAAAAATTTGTGGCTTAGAATTACACATCGTTGGTCCATTAGCCTTTGTTCACTGATATCACCGTCTGTGTGGTTCACCTTCCAAATCTGATACATTTTGAAATCCACGTTTTACTGGCTCAGACTGATAGTAAGTTTTCATAATAGAGATGTTTTCTTCCCTAGTCCAGATTTTTCGCTTTTTCACTTTTACTTTCAGTAGCTTGTCAGCTCCATGCTCTGGTTGCCTAGCAGAGGGAGCTGAGCCCTGAAGTTCATTTTGTGCAGAATGCCCAGGAGCCATAGCATCCAATGTAACCATTATTATTATTATACAAGTGTATCACAGCGGCCAGTTGTTTCGCCGGATTTGGCATTGGTTACTAGTCGGGCCCCACCCAGGGGCCTAGGATGTCGTAATGTATTTTTGTAATATACGTGCAGATCCAAGCAGTGCGGCTTTTTGCATTTGACTGATGGTGATTTTGTCAATTTTTAACTGTTTTAGATGTAATTCCAGTGCTTTTGGAATAGCACACAGTGTGCCAATTACCACTGGAATTATCACTGCTGGTTTGTGCCATAGTCATTGAATTTCAATTTTTAAGTCCTGGTATCTTGCGATTTTTTCATGTTCCTTCTCGGCGACCCTGCTATCACCTGGTATTGCGATGTCTATGATTGTGACCTTATTTTTCTCAACCAGTGTGATGTCTGGTGTATTATGTGCCAGTATTTTGTCGGTTTGTATATGGAAATCCCACAAGATCTTGACCATCTGATTTTCGGTGACTTTTTCAGGCTGATGTTCCCACCAGTTTGTTGCTGTTTTAATATTATAATTTTTGCACAAATTCCAATGGATCATTTGTGCTACTGAATTGTGCCGCAATTTATAATCAGTCTGCGCGATTTTTTTACAGCAGCTGAGTATGTGATCAACAGTTTCATCAGCTTCCTTGCAAAGTCTGCATTTGGCATCATCAGAGGATTTTTCGATTTTGGCCTTAATGGCATTTGTGCGGATAGCTTGTTCTTGCGCAGCCAGGATTAGTGACTCTGTTTCTTTCTTTAATGTACCTGTTGTTAACCATAACCAAGTTTGTTCACTGTCCACTTTATCTTTTATTTTTTCCAGAAATTGGCCATGCAGTGCTTTGTTCTGCCAACTCTCCATTCTTGATTTTATCACATCTTTTCTGTATTCTTGTTTCGTCTGTTGGGCCTTCAGTAGATTTTTGTTCTTTACTTCGATTAATAGATGTTCTTGACTTTCTTTTAAATAATCAGCCAATGCATGTTTTTCTTCTTCAACTGTTTGCTTCACTTGTAATAATCCTCTGCCACCTGATTTTCGGGGCAGATATAGTCTATCAGTATCACCACGTGGATGTAAACTGTAGTGCATTGTCATTAGTTTCCTGGTTTTTTGGTCCAAAATGTCCAAATCAGCTTGTGTCTAGTTAACTATACCAGCTGTGTATCTTATAACTGGTATTGCCCAGGTATTTATGGCCTTGATTGTATTTCCACCATTCAATTTAGATTTTAAAATTTTCCTAACTCTGTTGGTGTACTCTCGCCTGACAATAGTTTTTACTTCTCCATGCTTGATGTTATCCAACTGCAGAATGCCTAAGTATTTGTAGGCTTCATTTTCTTTGCATTTAATTAGTTGGCCATTGGGCATTTCAATTCCCTCAGATGCAGTGATTTTGCCCCTTTTTATGGATACAGTGGCGCATTTTTCCATGCCAAACTGCATTGAAATATCGGTGCTGAATACTCGGACTGTATTTGTCAATGATTGGATTTCTATTTCTGACTTTCCATAGAGTTTCAAATCATCCATATATAGTAAATGCGAAATTTTTTCAGCTTTTTTGGCTGTTTGGTAGCCTAATTTCATTTTTTTTAAGATTACTGATAGTGGGATCATTGCGATGATGAAGAGAAGAGGTGAAAGTGAATCACCCTGGAAAATTCCTCGCTTGATATTAACCATTCCGTAGCTCTCATTCCCTACTGCCAACTCAGTTCTCCATTGTTTCATTGCCTTTTCAGTAAAGGATGTAATATTTTTGCTAATGCCAGTTGTTTCTAAGCATTTTATGATCCAACTATGTGGCAGTGAGTCAAATGCCTTTTTGTAATCAATCCAGACCATATTCAAGTTCGTTTTTCTGTTCTTACAATTTTCTAATATCATTTTATCAATTAGAAGCTGATCTTTTGTGCCCCTGCTCCTTCTTTTGTTGCCTTTTTGCTCTACTGGCAAGATGTTGTTTGTTTCCAAATAATCCATCATGTTATCTGCAATAATGCCTGTGAGTAATTTGAAGGTTGTTGGTAAGCATGTTATTGGTCTATAGTTTTCAGGTGTTGTTCCTTTAGTTGGATCTTTCTGAATCAAGTATGTTTTTCCAGTTGTCAACCATTCATCAATTTGGCCCTTTTGTAAAATTTCATTCAGTTGCCTGGCCAATATTGCATGTAAACTGGTCAGATATTTGAGCCAGAAACCATGTAATTGGTCCTTTCCAGGTGATGTCCAATTCTTTACCTTTTTAACTCGATTTTTGATCATCTCAGTTGTTATTTCTAATACTTGCATTTGTTTGTTGCCAATGCTTTTCTCAAAGTCATGTATCCACTTTGCTTCCTTGTTGTAGTCCTTTGCATTTTCCCACAATTTTTTCCAGAATTCAACTGTGGCCTGCTTTTCTGGTTTTTCACTTTTGGTGTCACCATTCACATTAAGACTTTGATAAAAACGCCGTTGGTCTGATCGAAATTGCTGATTTTGTTTATATTGGATGATTCGTGCCTCATATCTTTCAATTTTTCTAGCTGTTGCTGTTATCTGCTGTTTTACAATCTCTACAGCTTCATTGATGTTTCTTGTATCCAATCTATATCTTCTGATTAGCCGATCTATGATTTTGTTGTTTTTAAGCCGTTGCTCATGCATGTTCTTTAAGTTACTAGCATCTGCCCTTAATTTTTTGATTTTTTGTTCTAGACGGATTTTCCACTTTGGCTTTGATGCTTTTTCTGTTGTGTGACTAGGTACTTTAATTTTAATGCCTAGTTCGTTAGTGACTATTACAGCTGCGCTGTACATTAACTGGTTTGTTTCCAAGATGGATCCCGGTTCAATTGTTGAAAACACTGCATTAACCATTTTCATGATAGGGGCCAAAATTTTCTTAGGCACAGTTTTTAGTGATGGTAAACGTTGCCTTTCCTCATTAAGCAGAAAATGCTCCATGATCTTATCCTTCAATTCTTTTTGTTTTTGAGTTAGTTCATCAGTTGGTTCAGTGATAACTGGTTCTAGTGGTGGTGATGTTATTTCCTCCCGGAGAGCTTCTTCTGGGAGTTCTACTATAGTGTCTTTAGTTGTGTCTTGAATATCAGTTATTTCCGCTTGTGATATTGTTTTTTGGGTTTTGCAATTTGCCTGAATTTCCTCATGTTCAACTTCACTAAACACTTTATTCCGTATAATAAATCGCCTTTGATCTGCTAGTCGTTGTTCACTAACATTTGAATCTTGATATTGTTGTTTCCATAATTCATACATTCGCTTTAAATAGCCTCTTTTTCCTGGCTCTGAGTTGTAGTAACAGGCCATTATGGCACTGTTTTCATCTGCACTATATTTTTGTCGTTTTGTTGGCTGGTCCACTTGTAGCCCACTTGTCGACGGATGTCCAGGGACCCCAACATCCGCCGCGGCCCTTGTTAACCCGCGCGACGACCGATGCAGTATGGAATTCTTATTCGTTTTTTTCACCATATTGTATGGGTTGGCGGGGGTTTTTTTTACGGGACCAGATGCCAACCTGTTCCCAACCTTCCTCCTTTCTCATCCGGGCTTGGGACCGGCAATGGCGGAGTTATTATTATTATTATTATTATTATTATTATTATTATTATTAACTTTATTCATTAAACATGAAACTCAGCCAACTGAACATTCAAAAATGCATTACAAATACCAGTGACTGGTGCTAATGTTTGATACAGTTTGCTGTTAGCATCCTAGGTATCAACCAAGTACCCTCTTAAAATAAAAGATGTTCCGAGTAGCACAGTTTTTTGCAGTTCTGCTGGAGTTATTGCAGGAAACTGCAATTTGTTGATGTATCTTGTAAAATTCTTGGACATAGTGTCAAGTGCCCCGATGACAATGGGTATCACTATTACATGCTTTATCCATAACCGGGCAGTTTCGATGGCCAGGTTGCCTTATTTCGTGATTTTTATCCAGTTCTTTTTCTTCAACTCTGGCATCTCCTGGTACCGCGATGTCAATAAACTCTACAACTGTGATATCTGGCATGTTGTGTTCCAAATGATGATCGGTCTGTATTCGAAAGTCCCACAAGATCTTTACCTTCTCATTTTTGGTAACTTTTTCCAGTTTGTGCTCTCATTACTTTTTGGATACAGGTACGTTGTATTTTTTACATAATGACCAGTGGATTAATTTAGAAACTCAATCATGTATAGCTTTGTAATCACTTTGTGCAATTTTGATGCATTGACATATTAAATGTGAAACACTTGTTGCAAAGTCAGCATCATCATCATCATCATCATCATCATCATTAAAGGGATGATTATAAACATTTCATTTATGATCATGGCTTCTGAACATCAGGGCATTTCTTTATTCTTAAAATGACTGAGAAATTCAGGCATTTTAGCAAGTTTGATCTCAGAAGAGTTTACCTAGGGTCATAAATATTTACTGACCTTTGCTACCTGCTGTTGGACATTTCAATATACAGTTATATTATTTGGATGTTCTGTAAGCTCCTCAGGCTTCTTTAGATTTATGGACCATATTTTTATGACCTATTGGACAGGTTTTTAATAATGTATTTGGATTATTTGCCGATCCATACTGATACTTCTGCAATCTTCTCTGAAATATATTTTAGGTACTCTGTAGCTCTGACAAGTCTAACCTCTCTGTTTTGATTCAATAACTTCTTCAATAGTTTGTGGGAACATAAATCAGGGGTGTCAAACTCATGATGACACGCCATTACATTATGCATCACAACTTTTTGCCCTTTGCTAAAATGGGGATTGGTGTGGCCAGCAGACTGTAAATTTGACATCTCTGTTGTAGATGGATTTTTGATTTTGACTTCTGCAAAGTATTGGACAAAGTATTCCATGACATTCTGGTAAGCAAGCTGGTTAACAGAATAACCAAGTTGGAAGGGATCTTGGAGGTCTTCTAGTCCAATTCCCTGCTCAGGCAGGAAACTCTATACCATTTCAGACAAATGGCTGTCTAATCTCTTCTTAAAAACTTTCAGTGTTAGAACATTCACAACTTCTGGAGGCAAGTTGTTCCACTGATTAATTGCTCTAATTGTCGGGAAACTTCTCTCTGATTAGTTTCCATCCATTGATTCTTGTCCTACCCTCAGGTGCTTTGAAGAATAACTTGACTCCCTCTTCTTTGTGGCAGTCCCTGAGATATTGGAACACTGCTATCATGTCTCCCCTAGTCCTTCTTTTCATTAAACTAGACATACCCAATTCCAACAACCATTCTTTATATTTTTTAGCCTCCAGTGCCTTAATCATCTTTATTGCACTTCTCTGTTAAGTGCAAGATGAATAATGATACAATTAAGGTGGTACATAGCTGACTCAAAAATCATAATCGTAGAAAGTAACTTTAGGCTATATCAACAGAAGCACAGTTTCAGAATGATGGGAAATCATCATTCCCTTTTATATATATATTTATTCTAAATAAATTCTTTATTCTGCAAAGAGTTTATAAATTCAGTATGAAGGAAAATGGTGTCTTTTAAAGGTTCACAAAAACCGCTTTACATAAATAGCATACGGTAGCTCTGCAACATGTATTTGCTACTTAACAGCCTAAGTGTGACAATAGTGTTTACTGCAGCAATCATAATGAATAGCACTTCCATGTATAGACTTCAACATGTGACTACTAAGGATATTTCATAAAGCTACCCTGAACTTTTCTAAAAGGCAGAACATGTTTTAAGTACAAAAAAAAAAGATGCATTTATTTCAAGCCATGTAAACACCAGCAAGAATAATTCATTTTTAATAACAATCTAGCATTGAAAAGTGGTACTTTATGAAAATAGAACAATGTAACTTTAAAAACAGAATGCAAGCTGAAGCAATAACAATGAAACTATAGTAAAATGGAATCTCGGATTTTGTCAAGTATAGCTCTCTGCAATAGGCCTGAAGTGGAAGGGGAAAAATTCTTTTATTCCAAGATAAATATTTAATTACGAAAACAAATGCAACCAGGTAGCAATTAGGATAAAGAAAAATATGAATATAGTATAAGGGCTTTCCTGAATGAAAGCGAAGACATTGTTAGTCTAGCACATTTATTCAATAACAATTAGTTAAATGCTTCTGGGAACATTAGCAGGGATGTCACCGTCACCCTAGGTACCATCAAGAATGCTATCTTATGGTTAGAAAGTTCAGTTTCTGTCGGTGCCAGAGCATTGTTCTAGTGCTTTATTTTTTGGTTGTTAATATTATACTACTCTCTCCATGTGGATGTAGCGCCACTGCTCTTAGAGACTATTTTGCATCAATCTGGCTTACAAGAACCTATAGCAGACTCCAGTCCTTTGAAAATATTTGTCCATTAGGTTTTGCAAATGCTAGGAGTCATCTTAAGTAACTGTTCTGGGATATTGGAATAGTTTAAGCCTACTATGCAACTCCATAGTTTATGGATTTTTCTCAAATCGTTTTGTGCTACTGTGTTGCTCCGAAAATAAGACATATTTTCTTTTGACCCCCAAAATAAGTGCTTGGCCTTATTTTCAGGGAGGTCTTATTATTTTTGAGGTGCAGGAGCTGGAAAGCGTGGTCACCTCATGGCTGCTACTGTGTTGCAATATTTTTGGGGATGGTTTATTTTAGTGCATTCACTCAAAAGCCTGATTGGGCTTATTATCCGGGGAGGTCTTATTTTCAGGGAAACAGGGTATCATTTTAACTCTCCTGAATATTAATTCTGAAATATTGTTGAGGCTTCAAATTGGCTTCACCTGGGCCAGGTTGGATGCATGTTCCTCTGCAGTCCTACCAGTGCATATAAATCATTCCGCTTCAGCAGCCTTTATATCCATGTGGGAATGATTCTGTAGAATTCCCAAGCCATACGCTCCTTTGTTGCTCTCTTTATAATAAATCTTGGAGGACATACTGAATACCTATCCCATGTAAAATAACTATCCTGGTAGAGAGCTGTCTGTCACCTCTTCTGTCTGACTAAGGTCTGTCATACATTCCCACATTGCCTGATTTTGTGCTATCATTTGTAATATCCATCTTACTTATGATTCAAGATTAGTACAAATTTTGGTGACTGCAACTCTTATCTGTACTAATGTTACTATATGAATTTATTTTTATCATCTTATTGTATTATATGATATTATATTTAACTTTTAGTTTTATTAATAATTATAGATGTATGTACTTTTACTGTAGTGCTTTTCAGGTTAAAGGCTGAAAATACAGGTTTTATTTTGATTTGGTTTCACTGTTGTTCCAAAGCAGTTATAATTCAGTAACATAGGAATCTCTCAAATCAAAGTTCTGCTAAGTGACAAGTTCATTTTCTATGAAGATGCACCATTTTATAAACAGGATCCAGAATTTGTCAATTTTACAGTAAACTCAGTTGAAATCCATGAAAAAGTATAACCATCATGATTATATTGATATCCAACTTCATATTCTGTAGGAATATATTTTATCAATGATTTTTTTTAAGCATACACCTCCTTAAGGGTCTTGAATCTAGCGTCAAACAATGTCATTGGAATGTTGTAGAAGATTGTCTATGTGTGATGTCATATCCACTAAAAATCTTTTGGAATATCAAAGTGAATAGAAGTAGCTAATTGAGGGGAAATGTTGCCAAGGCCCTGTTGGAATGTGATTTGAAGTAATTAAAGACTGAAGACTCTGACAAGATCTTGCTTGGCAGAAAGGGAGGAAATGCTCACCTTACCTGAAAAATTGCAGCATGAAGAAGTGGAAGAGCCGAGGTGGCGCAGTGGTCAGGGTGCAGTACTGCAGGCCACTTCAGCTGACTGTTATCTGCAGTTCAGCGGTTCTAATTTCACCGGCTCAAGGTTGACTCAGCCTTCCATCCTTCCGAGGTGCGTGAAATGAGGACCCAGACTGTGGGGGCGATATGCTGACTCTGTAAACCGCTTAGAGAGGGCTGAAAGCCCTATGAAGCGGTATATAAGTCTAACTGCTATTGCTATTGCTATTCTGCATTTCACTGCTGTTAGCTTTGTTTTAATGTGGTAAGATAGCCCAGGAGAGTTTAGCAAAGATAGGAGAGGAGACGTTGAGCCAAATGGCTCAATTATTACTGCTCTGAACTGTATTGGTCCTAACAGAAGGTCCATGACAATGGAGTGGGAGATGATGTTGCTTGAATTCCATGGTTGCTATGGCTACATGCATCAACCAGTACATATGTTGCTTTGTGACCATGTAGAAAGAGTCCTTGCTCCTCTGAGCTAGATTCTTTGCTTGCAGTATTCATTACTCAGCCAGGTAACATCAGCAGTGCTAGTGAGTATGGGATTTGCTCCTTGTAAACATACAGTAGTTTGCCCTGCTAATGCTGATGGATGTGTTAGCCTTTTTAGTCTTAGGAATTCCCTAGCATTTCTGGATTTAGCTTATTCTAGGATGTTTACTGTGGAAACTATGGTTGAATCTGTCCCTGGGTTGTGAGACTAAATAATTTTCATTGTATTTTCTGATGTGTCTTCTGAAGACATTGTCACGATGTTTTTTTGTTTTGCCAGCTGTGCTTATATTCTAAGACATATGGTAGGCTAATTCTTCTCTGTAAGCCTACTGAGCATGTCCGTTCCTTCTTCTTTCTTTTTCTGTTTTGCCTGCCAAGAGGAGGTAGGCTAGGAACTTTACCAGAATGTAGTTATTAGCCAGTAAATTTGTTTGTGATTTATTTTATAATAAAAATATGTTTCTTAGAATCTACCTCAGGTTTATTTTACTTAATCATAAAGTATGCTCCAAGGAAAAACCACGATTCACCCCCTCATCAAACACAGGGCTGAATTTCCAACCCTCACAGACATGAAGAAAAGTACTTAATCGTAATTCCTGGAAACTTGGCACTCAGACAAATCAGCCATCAATAGGAACATACAGATAAACCACATTTAGACATAATTCAAAAGAGAAAATTAAAATAAATAAGTAAAAGGTTAAGCAAGATAATAGACAGCTGGGTCAGGCTGGTGGTAAAGCATCCCCTAGAAAAAGAGAGGGTTATTCCTCTCTTTAGAAGAGGCAGTGATGGATTCTGTCTTCAAGAAGCAGTAGCTCAAACTGGATATATTGGGCGATTACCAATCCCCTTTATATGGAATTTTATGGAGAAAGTAACTGAATTGCAATTGCAGAGAATTTGGAAGAAACAAATTATCTGGACTCATTTTATTCTGGTTTCAGTCCTTGATTCAGCTTGGAGACATCATTGTTGATGCTTACACAGGTTGGATTGGAAGAATAACAAAAACATTTCGATCCTGCTTGATTTTTCAGTAGCCCTCACTAACAGGCGGTATCATTTTTAACTGTTTCTGAGAATTGGGAAGGGAAGGAGCACTGTGTTACCATAGCCCTTAATTGTATGGGATGATTCAGCTTCTCTTACTAAGAGGCCTCAGGGCTTGATAGTCTTTCTGCTCATTTTCAACATTACATGAACTCGCTGGGCAAGATTTTCAGTGTGTGGTTAAATATGATGAGCATGTTGATGACACAAACTATATATTTTGAGCCAGGATTTCAAGTATTGCTGTCAAAGGTTGTCGGGATTCCTGGAGATTGTCTAAGTCTGGATGTAGAAAGCCAGCTGAATCTCAGTTCTGGCAGTACTGAAACTTTAAAAGTCATTTGTTCCCAGTGAGATTCTTTTGTTAACTATAAACAGGATTGCAGTCTCTTAGGTGGAAATGATTTGCAGTTTGGAGGTCTTCTTAGACTCATAGCTCTTGCTCGAGGTTGCTGTAATCAAGAAGGTCAATGTACATATCCATCTTGAGTGCAAATTGCAACATTTCACAGAAGAGCAGGCACTACACATTACCTTAATTACCTCTTGAATGGACTAGGCAATGCACTGTGTTGGCCTGTCTTTGAAGAACATTTGACAGCTTCAGCTGATGGGTGTGGGACAAGATACCCATATAATAATTGTACTACAAGGGTTCCAATGGTTGTCAGTTGGCTTAAGGTAAAATTCAGGGAGCTAGTTGTCAACGTGAAATCTTTTCTTGGTTTGAGGTTTTTCAATTGTAGCCGCCATCCTCTGGAATAGCCTTTCCCCAGATACGTGATCAGGGCTTCCATTCTGGTTTTTAGGAACCTGATGAAAACTTGTTTGTTTCACCAAGCCAGGGAGGCAGCTTTGCTCTAATTTCTGATTGCTCATGAGATTGGATCCCTTTATTTGTGTTGCTATTTCTATTCCCCACTTCTGGTTTCATATAAATGATTCTCTCTGTTTTTACTTGAATGTATGATTTTAATCCCAGTTATGAATTAGGGAGTAATATCAATTCAGTATCAGGGATGTAATGGCTCAGTGGCTAAGGCGCTGAGCTTGTCAATCAGAAAGGTCGGCAGTTTGGCATTTCGAATCCCTAGCGCCGTGTTACAGAGTGAGCTCCTGTTACTTGTCCCAGCTTCTGCCAACCTAGCGGTTCGAAAGCATATAAAAATGCAAGTAGAAAAATAGGGACCACCTTTGGTGGGAAGATAACAGTATTCTGTGTGCCTTCGGCATTTAGTCATGCTGGCCACATATCCACACAGATGTCTTCAGATAGTGCTGGCTTTTCGGCTTTGAAATGGAGATGAGCACCATCCCCTAGAGCTGGGATGGCGAACCTTTTTTGGCTCGCATACCAAAAGCAGGGGAGTACAGGAGGGTCATGCGCAGGCATGCCACATTCATAATGCTTTGTGCATGACCCCAGCACACAACCAGTGCTCCCCCGATTTTTGGCATGCTTTTTTCACCCTCCCCAGGCTCCACAGGCTTTATAGGCGCCTGGGGAGGGCAAAAATAGTCTCCCCCGTCTCCTGGAGGTCCTCCAGAGGCTTCAGGAGCTTCCCTAAAGCCTCCGGAGCATGAAAAACTGGTCCTATGAGCAAACTGAAAGTTTGGGAATGGGCTTCCAGTTTGTTTGTAGGGCTGGTTTTAGCCCTCCGGAGCATTCTGGGGCCTTCAGGTGATTTCCTTGAAGGCTTCGAAGGGCAAAAAACAATCCTACGAGCAAACTGGAAGTCATGCACATGCCATAGGTTCACCATCACAGCCCTAGAGTCAGGAAGGACTAGCACATATGTGCAAGGGGAACCTTTATTTACTCAAAGTCGGCAGATTGGAATGTCTTAAAAGCTCTGTAATAAAATAACAAACAAACACATATACTTTATGTGATCAACTGTACAATCAAGGTGTTGGATTGACTAATATTAGATCATTTCATAGATTATTTATGATGGAACATATTCAGAAGAAAAGCATTTTTCTTTATCTGAAGTTCCCTTCAGCTACCTATTTGCATAAAGTCATCTTACATGAATTCAATAAATGAAAGTAACATACTGGTCATGAATTTTAATTATAACAGAGAAAAATAGTTAGCATATTACCATTATGATCCTTTAACTCTTAGTGGTCATAAGGTTTCTTGTTCATGTATTCTTTTATAGATCAAGTGACATTAGACCAGGTGCCAGGATGATGCCAACATAATATGTATATAAAAGCCATTTGAGTTTAGTGTCTCAATAGCAGCTGCTTTTTGAAGGGCCATATTCATCATTTAAATAAGTATGTGGCAGGGCTGGTGCCCTGGAACAAATTTCAAGTGCTAAATAATGATAGATGCTGAGAAAAGAGCATTGACTGAATAGAATCTGATGTTTCTGAATTAAGTTGCATTGATTTACCTAGCAATAAAGGTATACTCATAATTATCAGGTATCAATAAATAAACAAGACATGAGAATGTTTTAATTGGCAATTGCCTGTCATCTGATTTCATAATTCTTCAGATATACAACATCCTATTAAAATGGACTTCAAATCCCACAAAACCAGTCTGGTCTGAACAGATGAACACTCTTGGCAAAATGTAATGTTTTTCAAGATGCAAATACAAAACAAATCATATTAATAATTTCTGCTATGTCTCCAAGTTCATTGGGCTTCTCTCATCCATGACCACAACAATTCAGATGAGAGAACATAAAACAGAAACAAGTCAGATAGCTGCCCAGCATGTCTCTGGGCTATTCTGCATGTAGTCTAAACTGCTTGTCTTGTGTACTGATCCAGTTGTTTTCTAAAGCCAACCTTGAAATTTCAGACTAGAAATTGTGGGCTGGCAATAGGACTGGACTGATATTCAATTTGGATTACATCTGCTGCAGGATTTCATTTGTCATTTTCCTGCTTCTTGCCTTGCCTACGGCACAGGAAGGGAAGCAGAGGTGGCATTCAGCAGGTTCTGACCAGTTCTGGAGAATCAATAGCAAAATTTTTGAGTAGTTTGGAGAATTGGTAAATACCACCTCTGACTGGCCTTGCTATTCTCTGCCTTCCGAGTCCCAGTTGATCGGGAGGAAATGGGGATTTTGCAGTAATCTTCCCCTGGAGAGGGGAGGGAATGGAGATTTTACAGTATCATTCCCCTGCCGTGCCCACCAAGCCACACCCACCAAGCCAGACCCACAGAACTGGTAGTAAAAAAATTGAATCCCACTACTGAAGGGAACCTTTGTTGTGATAGACACAATCAAAGGCTTTAGCATAGTCAATGAACCAGAAGATTTTTTTTGGAACTCCCTAGTGTCAGGGTTCCAAATAGCATCCAAAATTAAATCAGAGTCCAAGGCAAAGCATTCCTCCAACTTCCAATTTATTAAGAGAGCCATGTTGGCACATCTGGAAAAACATGAATCTGAAGGCTTCCCAGTTTTCCCCACCTAGTTGAAAGTTCAAGATCTTGTCCCACCATCCACAAGTCTATCACATGGTCCAACCTCCCACTGCCATGTTGGCAGTTCCACCCATCCAGTTCTGGTCAGGTGCAGAGGTGCAGAGACAAAGGATGACCTTGGCTTTCTAGAAAGAATTTTGTTATGGCTATATAGTATGTAACTCCTTACAATCCCCCAATCCCATTTCCCCACAATAGAAAATGCATAGCATAATAATAGAAAGTGTGGCAGGGCAAAGATTCAAAAGAAAAGATGGCTGCAGGCCTGACAGCATTTTCTTTTTAGAGATTGTTCCTTACTCACTGGCCTCAATACCTTTAAAGTTTTTTTGCTTATAATTATTTTCCTTTTTCTCTTAGAATACCATAATTGCTCTATAATATAATAATCAAAGACTAGATGGTAAAGTTGCTCTTCCTTTCCTATCTTCTGTAGTAGTCAAGAAACAAGATAGAAAAAGAAAGGAGGTGCAAAGAAGAGAAATGTTGCAATGCTATGGGCAGAGAATGGGGGGGCAAGAAAACCAAGCATGCTTCGGGGCAGAAATAAATGGTGCCAACCAGGAGGGTACTTAAATGACTGAATGGGAAAATTTTTAATAACAGTAATGTTATTGAACATTGCAATTAAAAAATATAAAAGCAAATACAAATTTAAAAAAAGGAAAGAAAAAATAGTGCAGAAAAGAAAAACTGAAGGAAAAAAGAAAAGAGATTAGCAAAACAAGAGAAAACAAATATATAAAGAGTCACTCAATTATGAGATGAATTGATACATTTAATAAACAAACAAACAAATAAATGACACACACACCCATTCCTGCATGAGAGGGAATATGCAGCTTCTGCAGCTGATCAGATGCGAATCTGTTGTTAGAACAGAATTGAACATTGGAGATTTGTAGCCCTCACAAGTTTAAAAAAGTTCAGGTTGGAAACCTGAAAATTTTAAACTGAAGCTGGAAAACAGGGGCTGGGAGTGGAAGGAAGCAGTGAGGAGTTTATATTGATGATGGGCTAAGTAAGAGCATGGATTTGTCCTCTGAAACCGGACATCCCCAAACTCTGGACTACCGCCCACTCCTGGGCTGTGAGCTGTTCAAAACTGGGCCACCTGAAGCAGCAGGCAAATATGTCCACATGTGCATATTCCCCCTTGCACAAGGAGGGTTGAACACAAGCGCTGGGTGCACGTGCCTGCAGTTCTCTTCCTCTCCTCCCCACACTGGTCCTGAAAGCCAGACAGTTTGGGGAACTCTGATCTAAAAGATAGGATTTGGTTCAGGACCAAGGAGAGCACTCATGCAGTTGAAAATTACCCAGGCCATGATTAGTAATATTTTATTTGTAGTAAAAGGAGTGACATTTGGAATATGTTGATTGGCATAAAAACAACATATTGAAATATTCAATAATCAAATAAGGTAAGTTTATAATTCAACAAAATATGTGTACTATTATCAAAACTATGTAAGATTGTCAATTGTAGTAATTATGAAGGATATTATTTTATTTGTACTGAAAGGTAAAACACTCAGGTGCCACAATGCTCACACATTGATATGTTTGTAAAAAATAAAAATAAAAAGTAAAAACGTGGGGGGGGGGAGAAAATTACCTAGGTCAGTGATGGCTAACTTTTTTGTCCTTGCTTACCGAAATCACTCATATGCATGCAACAGCACGTATACTTTGGCCCACACCCACAATGCAATGCACCCACCCCCTTCACATGCACACATGTCCCCCGTGCTCTCCCTTAGATGTGCATGACCCCCCGTGCTCCCCGTGCATGTGTGTGACCCCTCCACCCTGCTTTGGGTCTAGCAGGCCTCCTTGAAGCCTCCTGAAACAAAAAATGGGGCATGGGAGGGAGTGCACCGCACCCCCTGTGCTCTCTTGTGCATGCACATGTAGCCCCCCTGTTCCCATGCATGCACATGTGCCCCACCCCCACATATGCACACCCGTCTACCGCATGCATGACAGAAACCCAAAAAATAGCTGGCTGGCAGGAGGCACATTCATATGTGTGGTGGAGCTGAGCTGGGCAAAGGCTCGCATGCTCACAGAGAGGGCTCCACGTGCCACCTGTGGTATGTGTGCCATAGGTTCACCATCATGGACCTAGGCATTGATTTGAAATGCCTAAGAAAGTTTTCTAGACTAACCAGGACAGCCTTCTAGAATGGTAACTCCAACCCCAGAATCAGTATCTTTTTTTTAAATGAACCAGTGCATTTTTTCTAGTTTTGATTATCTTCTTGCTTCCTTGATAAATCTGAATCTCACTCCTCAAACCTGGAGAACAAGCAAAACATCGTTGGACAAGATAAGGATTCCAGATTCTATTTCTTCCTTAGCATTACTAACATTGATTTTTAAGAGTTCTTGATCCTTGGACCTGAGCTAGAGAACTGCTAGGTTTGTATTTCCAGAAGAATTTTTTATGTAAAAATCATAGAATCGAACAGCTGCAAGGGCTATTCATCGCTCTTCCACCTTCATGTTCAATTCAAGAATCCAAACTAAAGCATCCTAGACAAATGTCTGTCTGACAGTTAGAAGATATTAGAAGAATCATCCTTTTAATAACTGGTACTTTGTTTATACTGGCAGTGGTCTTATAGTTAGGAAGTATTTCATAACAATCAAATGGAATATTCTTTCCTATGTATAAAGACTGTTATTAAGTATCCTGTAATCTAAGATGATAAATTAACGTTCGTGTTAAAACATGATGTACACCCACATAGTGTCTTTCTCAAGACTGAACATATGTAGTTCCTAAAATACATTTGCATAATATTTTGTTTCCTGAAGATGGACCTCATTTGCAAAAATCTGTCCAATTTGATTTTTAAGTTTATTATAACTCAAGAATCTATTATGGTTCAGATCAGACTATTTGTCTGTTTAGTCTTGTATTGTCTATATCCATGGTATGAAATTTAGCGAAAAAAGAAACATTCATATACAAGCCATGTACTTTACTGCAAATTATGTCCCCATCCATCTTACATAAGCTTAGATAAGGCTCTATATACTGCCTTTGAGAATAACAGAACTCATTATAAATATTACTATCTTAAGACATTGATTAGAATGCACCTCTTTAATTCTGAAGCTTGCGGATTAGTTCATGAATTAGGAAGATACAGTGCTTTGTCAGTTTTAGATTAGGTACACAAAGTGTAAGGGAATTTGGGTCTGAGGTTTCTCTTTATAATTAGATGCTATCCTTCTGCAGTAACGATATTGAGAGCCTTAGAAACTCTTAACTTGGATCTGATTTAGATGTTTCTCACATACTTGGATGCCAAGAGGGATAGATGGCTGCTAATTAATTGGTTAGTTTGTCAGCTTGTTATTATTTCATGGGTGTTTATTGAGTTTCTCTAGGGAAGGACTGAATGAACCTAGAGAGTCCCCCTTCTCTTCTATAGTTTTGTTGCAATATTTTAATAGTGGCACCACAGACAGTAGTTGTGAATTTATTCAAATGGCACATCCTGAGAATAAAGCATCTGAAAATGAGAAAAGCTGCCTGGAAGAAAAGAAAACAGAAAAGAAAGCCTAATTTATTTGTCACTTGCCTATATGAAGGTAAGGATATCAATAGTAAAAAGAATCATGGTTAAATCTTTGGACTAGGGATTGGGAGATTAGTCATGGAACCTCGCTATGGAGTTAAGCTAACCACAGTTTGTTGGTGCAAACTGCCTTCAACTGTAAATTCCTTTGATTTCCTAAATGACATAGCTCTAACAAGAACTATAATAGTTATTATTGTTGTTGCTTCTATATGTAATGGGTTGACAATATGCTTAATTATGACTCACCCAAAGTAATAGTTTTCAACACTTTGTAAATCGGTAGAGAATGGTTCAATATGGGTGAATATCAGGGAAGAGGAAATATGCCCCCAAATAAAAGATACATAGGACATTGTGATGAAAACTTGATCCTCTCTGGCATATTTCACCCTTTGCTACAGAATGGGAACAAAGATGTACAAAGAGAATGAAATGAAAGAAAATGACCCAATCGAGGTCAATTACAAATCCAGGTAGAAATTGCATGGAGACTCTCTTGATGGCTTTTAACTGTTCTGTCTCTCTCTATTTGGGTTATGTTAGTCTATGAATGTATAAATTACTAGAAGTGTTATAAATGAGCAACAGTATATAAACTCTAATAAATGAAAACAAAATGAGTTTCAGTGGAATAGAGAAAAGAGCCACAGGATCCACACAAGAAAGGGTAATCAATTTGAAATTATCAGATGGAGCATTACTTTTCATTGAAGCATTAAAATGTGATCCAAGTGTTTTGCACTTCCCTGAACTTTTCTGTCCACTGAACAATGATTTAATGGACAAAGGAAGAGAGAAGTGACCCTGACACAAGATACAGTGAGAAGAAAATGTATGTGGGCACCAGATAATATTCTGTTCACAGCCCTTTTACATTCCATGACAAAAACTGAGCTTTCTCTCCTACAATCCCATGGAGATCACCCAGATAGGCAGTTTGTTTAATCAAAACACTTGGATAAACTTGGATAAATCAACAATTATATCTTCACAGAATATTTCTGGAATTTAATATGGTCTAGGCTGGCAGCAGTGGGACAAGAGATGGAAATCAGATGACTGGTAAATCGTGTTGGTGGCAGCTTTGGACCTGATGCATGTTTGCTTGTTCAAAGCAGATGCAAGACCATTGCAGAGGAGGTGGAAGTGGAGTTGGAGGTGGTGGTAGAGGAGGAGGAGGAGGAGGAGGAGGAGGAGGAGGAGGAGGAGGAGGAGGAGAAGAAGAAGAAGATGATGAAGAAGAAGAAGAAGAAGAAGAAGAAGAAGAAGAAGAAGAAGAAGAATCCTTTGATAGGGAGGCATCTTACATCTTGGGTTTCTGTTTTCTGGAAGGCGAGAGCACTGTTCCCTTTAAGGTGCGCGCGTGCGCGGCTGTGCACGTCGCTAGAAACCTCCGCGCAGAGATTTCTAACTGCCGCGCAGAGCTTTCTACCAAAGCAAACGTGGGGAAGTCCTTTGCAGGCAGCTAGAACTGGCTGCCTGCAAAGGACCTCCCCAGACTTGTTTTGATGAGCCGCCAGTCCTCTTGCTTCTTCTCCTTCACCAGCAAAGCTCCCGCAGTGGTGCCTCTCTCTCCACGCGGAGCACCTGAGCTGGCCCCCGCGTTATCCCTCCCCCTTCCTCCTCTGCCGTGCTTTTGAGGCCGCGGGAGCTAGTAGGAAAGCGGCGGAGGTGGAGGCGATGGCAGGGATAACCCAGAGCCCAGCTGAGGTGCTCTGAGCGGAGGGGGAGGCACCACCGCCACTGCTTTGCCGGTGAAGGAGAAGGAGCAAGAGGACTGGCGGCTTTGAAATGGTCCCGCCGGCTGCAGATTTGATTCGGCGTAAGTGGGGGCCGAACACATGCTGAGCCGACTTTGCGCAGTGAGGCGGAGTAATTCAACCCCCCCCAAAGAACACGTGTCTGTGTGTGTGTGTGTGTGTGTGTGTGTGTGTGTGTGAGAGAGAGAGAGACAGAGAGAGAGAGAGAGAGAGAGAGAGAGAGAGAGAGAGTTGGATCAAAATTGGTGGCCAAAGGAGTGGAGGGAGGGAAGGAAGGAAGGAAGGAAGGAAGCCCTGCCCCCTGTGAAAAAAACTGAAGATGGAGCAGTGAATGAATAAGCCATAAAAGCAACAAACAGTTAATGCGTAAGTAAGCTGAGGAGGAAGTTCTCAACTAAGGAAGCAATATTAGAAAGAAATATAAAAAGCTCAATATGCCAAAACACTTATTTTAGTCTTCATTTAATTACTTGTATTGTAGTCTGATGTAACATCTTTTTAAAGTTAACGTTAGTTAGAAAAGATAGGGTACAAAACTTAAATAATAAAAAAAATTCTACATTCATTTTGAAAAATAAATGCAATACTTGATTAATTTCATATCTTTATTTAAAATAGTTTTGGCATGGCATATCATTTTATTGACTCAGTTGGAAATGATGTGGATGTTGTATCTGATTCTGAGGCATATATATTCTTAAGTAACATAACATATAGCATATTGTCCAAACTTGCTAGACTATTTAATTGATCTTATTACTTTAAAGGGGGAGAGTTTCATGATAAATTATTTTATTACATTTATGTTGTATTTATATATTATATTTATTACATTTATATTCCACATTATATATTTGTATTGTTATTTTAGTGTTTATTGTCAATTTTGATAGATATATTGATATATTAATACTGATTTTAATCATACTAAATAACAATTACTGCTATTATTTATCAGCATTAAATATTTACATTTTTAATATCGAGTTAGTCATATTTTAGAATAATAGGATTATCTTTTAATAGGATAATTGGCAAAATCTAATTCAAATGTGATGGGTTGCATTCCAAAGGAATGTGAGAGGACAGGTTGCCTGCAAAATGCCAGGACCCAGGACCTGTTGGTGCCATGTCTCTCTCTAGCCAGTCTAATGATCTAAAAGCTGAGCAGAAGTCTTTTTTTTTTCAGGGTGAGCAGAAAAGTATAGTGTTTGAGTAGCACATTTTCATGCCTGGCATTCATCAGGCTGAAACCTCGCTCACAATTGGTGCTTGGCGCTTGGAATGTTGCGCAAATGTCCAGCAGACGAGACAGAAGTTCAAACTGTTTTTCTCTTAGGTGCTCAGGCATGAAACTGTGCCGCTCAAACACTATACTTTTCCGCTCACCCTGAAAAAAAATTAGAGGGAACATTGGGCGAGAGGGGATACCAATGTCTTACCAGCCTGAGAAATTGCCACCAATGCATAATTAACATAGTTCTTGTGAGTTGTTCCGGGATGCACGCTGTAGAAGGGCTACTCGGGTCAAGAACAACTACGTAATTACAGTAGGTAATTACGCTCAGCTGATGGTCATTAAGTTCCTCTCCCAGACTATAAAAGAGACTACTTGTGCCACACCTTTCTTGCAGAAGTTAACGTTTGACTAAAGAGAAACAAACTTGGCAGGCTGGATTGCTGCCAGAGTTTGTTTGCATTGCTGCCAAGGTTTGTCGAACTTGCTGCCAAAGTCCTTATCTGTTTGTTTATTTGGCTTATGCTTGTCTCGGCTTTCATTATTGGACGGACGAAGGGGTCAGAACAGTTCCATATTTCTAAATAGGAAGTGATTGTAGAGAAGATATATACATGGCATGATGTGATCTTAGGTTTAACTTAAGTAGTGAAGTGTTAACCTAGGAATATTGGTACAAGTAGCAATTTAGTATTGCTGCAGTACTATGTCTTTATTACAGCAGAGGAAAGTTAAGAGAGGAAGGAAAATGTTTATATAACTGACTTAATTGAATGGTGCATAACTGTTTGGAAACAAAAGTAGGAATTATTGCTTTTATAAAGGATTTGGGGAAGGGAAAGAAATTACCCAGATGTCCTTTGTGAATGCAGTGTCTGATATTTTTCTGAGAAGCTAAAATATCCATGACAGACTTTTTAAAAGGTAAGGTAAATCCCTCTTTTTTCTCTCTCACCTCTGAATACTTTGAACACATATTTTACAAGCAATTATATTTTAAAAATCTGGACATTGTTTCTTTTTCTATGGAACCTCAGACAAGATGTATGACTACATGGATCTTTGTGCCAGGCAAGTAGTCTGTCAATGAGTTCTCAGGTGACGAGAGTTATAATTTCTAGTCACCTTTCCAAGACACAAGAGGGTCATAATCACTGCCAACTATTTTTTATCATGATAAATTAGAGGGAATGGATGCAAAGCAATGCATAACATTTATCAAAGCCATGATGCCCGAGGTAAACAATACATCCCACATCAACAGCAGAGCTTGCTTAACCTCCTGTTGGGGGAAACAGCCAGATCTTTAGAGCCTTACTAAAGGTTAACAGGGTCATGGGCAGCGGGATCTCTGAACTATGCTATTCCATAAGGAGAGAAGCTGCTACAGAGAAGAGATAATAGCCGGGTCGAGAAAGATAATATAATAGAAGGATCCTAAGGATGGCCTTTGGTAGATTTGGTGGGCTGGATAGAAACAATAACAGCTAGGTGGTTGCACAAATACCCTGGCCCTATGTCATAGGTAACAATCAGCACCTTGAATCACAACCAGAAGCATGCTGGAGCCAATGCAGCTTGCCGGGTCATCTGGATAAAATAAATCTGTGACAAACACCCCTATCCATAGCTTCCACCTGCTCTTTGAGCAGGAAATGTAAGTCCAGAATGCCACTTGTCAAACAAATGGCATGCATAGCCTTTATGAGGCTTATTGATTGCTCCTGGGGGCTGGGGGGGGGGCAAAAACAATCAAGAAAGCCCATTTTTGCTGATTTTTGTCCTCCCCAGCCCCCAGGAGCACCCTGGAAGCTTCCTAAAGGCTATACACTGACATTTTTGCAAAGGAGGCGGGGTTTCAGGAGGCCAAAAATGCTGTATTCAGTGTATAAGACGTAACCAGATTTTCATCCTCTTTTTTGAGGGAAAAAGGTGCATCTGATACTCTGAAAAATATGGTAAAAAGTGCATCACCAGGCAGAGTTAAAAGTGCAAAGTCTCTGGAGCCAGGAAGCTTTAAAATTCAGTGTCACTTAGCTTCGAGTGTGTTGAGCCCAAAGATACTGCTACGTCAACCAGATTCTCACAATATCAAGGAATCAAGAAATAACTATTTATCTCTGAATATACAGGATTCTGTATCAGGACAGTCTAATCCATTATATGAGAAATCAAGACTGTGAAGCTAAACATGATAGTTCTGCCCTCCTGATATTTTTCCTTGAATATCCAATTATGGGCTATGTATGCATAGAAACATTTGATTATAATTAGGTAGGAACTTAATCCTTTTTGGCAAACATTTTAATGCACACAATCACATGTATATATTCCCAATATTTGGTTATGTGTGTCTGTTTTTTTCTTATTCATCTTGTCTTCATTTCCTCACCATTCCAAATTGCAATGAGCTGTGTCTATCAGCAAGTTTAAATATCCAGAGACCTCCTGCTGAGAAGTGATTCAGCAGCAGACCATAAGACCACCAAATGTAGCTATTTGTTATTTAAATGCAAATTATCTAGAGACTCTAACAAGTTCCAAGATAAAATGCTGCCAATTTACTTGCTAAATTGCAGGAACGTACTTTAGTATTTGGTTAAATCTCAACTTCTAAAATCAGTTGAGTTGCTTATGGGAAATTCTGCAGCATCTCAAACTGAAGCAGGGTTCTTTTCAACTGACCAGAAGAAAACTCAGGTGGTTGTAAAGCCTCACTTTCAGAGGTGGTATTCTGCCGATTTCCCCCGGTTTGGGTGAACCGGTAGTGGCAGCAGCAGGAGGCTCCACTCACCTGCCCAGATATCAACACGGATGCTCTGCTCCTGTGCAGACGTACCTTGTGCGAGATCCCAGTTCTGAACCAGTAGTGAAAGTACTAGAAAACCATTACTGTTCACTTTGCAGGACTGTCAAAGAGAGTGAGAGTGAGTGAGTGAGTGAGTGAGAGTGTGTGTGTGTGTGTGTGTGTGAGAGAGAGAGAGAGAGAGAGAGGGAGGGAGGGAGGGAGGGAGGGAGGGAGGGAGAGACCAAATGTTAAATACTTTTGCTGCTGCTTTTAAACGGACACATTAGGAAGCTTAGTAAAAAAGGGAAGAGAAAGGAGTCATTTCAATCATAGGAATCATACCCATCAGGTTCTCTTCAATCCACTGCTTAGGGAGGAAGGTTATAGGATCCATATTATTTCATATATGAACTTCCTTAAATGTGCAGTAGGAGTTAAAAGACCTTCGTTTTGATGTTTACTGGTTTTTTTCTCCCTTGTGGCCCATTTCTCCCATCCCAATCCAGAGTCATCTAATTTGTATTTTAACAGGTTTCTTAGTAAGGAGCACTAAGTATCATAGACTACATAATCATGGAAATGACAAACATGAGTTATGACAACATATTGCAAATTCTGGTCTTCCGTATTTTTACTCTTGCATATAAGGATGATGTTTGATTTGCATCACAATGTCATAACACACTTCATCACTTGTCTTCCCTTGCCCCTTCCTGCTCACTTGAATACCTACACCAGTTCCAAATATTTTTGCTGCTATGGTGAACTTTACCCAGCACAAATCAAACTTACTTACCTTACATATGGTAGGTTTATCCCCACAGACGTAATTAAAATGAATAATGTAATGTAATTCTAAACAAATGTATGCATGATTTTATTGTATAGCTCTTGATTTTTAAAAGTCTACTCTAAATCCCTTCACCTGTTTCACTAAAGTATAGCAGATTTCATTCCTGCCAAGCTTTCTCACATTCTTGAAGATCCCTCCAATTTTTGTCCTTGTTTTTTGAGTATACTGCTTACTCGCTGCATCTGATAGCTTCTGTGTAAGCTGGTGATCAGCTGTTTGCATATATGTTGCTGCAAAATATGCTTATGTGCACTTCTTTCTCAGCTGTGACAGGGCAAGCCAAATCTTTGAAGAGCGCCATCAGAAAGTATGCCAACATCTTCCTAGCAGCTGGCACAACTGAAAAAAACTATGCCTTTCTTATTAACACTCAACTTCTTCAGAATCTGCTCACCAAGCAGAAACTACTCCATAAATCCTTGTGCAATTTGGAATCTTTTTCACAGTTGCTCATTATTATTGACCTTATTCTATTTGCTGCAGATGATCAGCCTCCCACTCTCTTGGATTCACAATGTATCTCCATTACCACAGCCTATTAGTAGAGATGGTGTTGGTGGTGTAAGAAGTAATTGTAGCTTCTCTGCTAAGGCTCTTGCCTTTGCTGATTCAGGAAACTTTCAAAATTCCAAGCCTGTTTTTTTATCAGCTCATCTCTGGCCCCAAAAGAACAGAATGATGATAAAAATAAGCTTAGTCACTCTATTCTTCATTCGTAAATGCAGGATGCAACAAGGCAACAACCTTCTCTACACTTATTCATTCAAAATAGTTATAAGGCCATGAGCATTAAAATGAAGAGTGTCACATTTTAAACCAGTAGATTAATGAGCTGAAAAATATCTCTGACCAAGCTGGACAATATAGCAAAAGAAATGTGTCTTTTACATAGTGGGAAGAGAAGTCGCTTTTGAATTGAATTAGAGCTTTGTGATTAGCCTTTGAGTCCCCATGAAAGTATTTGTTTCTAGTGATTATGAACCCAAAAGAATGAATGTTTAAGGAAAAAGAAATAGAGTTCTTGTTTTTGTTTTGTATTATTTTATTCCATAAACTAGGAATCTGTAGGAAGTTACTGTGTTTTCCCCAAAATAAAACAGGATCTTATTTTATTTTGACCTGCAAAATAAGTGATTGGCCTTATTTTGGGTGAGGTCTTATTATTTTTGAGATGCAGGATGCGATGAGCATGGTCACCTCATAGCTGCTGCTGTGTTGCAATATTTTTAGGGAGGTCTTATTTTTGGGGGAGGTCTTATTTTCAGGGAAACAGTGTAGAACCCATCTGTCTTCTAGGAAAATGAGATATTTTAGGAAATATTAAAACGGCAGAATATTTCCCCTAAAAGGGAGGCAGAAACTCTTCCCCCCATCTTTGTCAATGGGCCATTAAGGCCTGAGCCTATTATTCTAATAGCCAGTCTATTCTACATAAAAAAAAGATCTACCTCCTTCAGGCAGAGCCATAGTAGGAATTGCCCAAAGCCCTTTCATTACATCATCGCCCAGCAAGGTTCAACCAAGCTTGGGACTCAGGACAGCCTACAGAGTTGCCCCTGCATGGCCCAATGGGAGTCTGATAACCAAACAGAATACAAGCTCAAATTCAAAAGCCCGGAGAGGGTATAAAACCCAGGCACTCTTGACATCTCTTCCCTTTTTCCCCCAGCATCTCAAGCCATGTGATCAATAAACCTTCTTTCCAAGCAACTTCCATGAATCCAGTGTCTTTTCTCTCACTTGGAACTGAACCCAGAAGAATATTTCTTTCAACAAATCAAAGAAGAATATAAATACCTGAAAGCTAGGTAGTGTTGTTTAATAGCCCTAGTGGATTGTTACCTGAATAAACAAGTTGAATAAACAAGTTTTGACTTTTAACTAGATAAGCATTTTGCCTTCCTTAACTTATCTCTCCTCTACAGGTGTTAACTTCAGTCTTAGAATTCCTTAGGCAGCTTAGCCACTGCTGAAAGTTTAATTGCTGTGCATCTGGAGAATTGCTATGTTGAATGAAGCTGCTTGGGTTACTCAAGCAGTTCCCTTTTGTTAGTGTTGAGATCCTATCATTTCTAAAATGTCTCCTTCTACCTGCTTTTTCATCTCAGAAATTCATCTGTGACTTATAGGTAATAGGACTCTTAGATAAAGGTCAATGTTCCCCTCGCACATATGTACTAGTCGTTCCCGACTCTAGGGGGCTGTGCTCATCTTCGTTTCAAAGCCGAAGAGCCAGTGCTGTCCGAAGACATTTCTGTGGCCATATGGCTAGCATGACTAAATGCCAAAGGCGCATGAAACGCTGTTACTTTCCCACTGAAGTGGTCCCTATTTTTCTACTTGTACTTTTATGTGCTTTTGAACTGCTAGGTGGACAGAACTTGGGACAAGTAACAAGAGCTCACTCCGTTACGTGGCTCTAGGGATTTGAACCAGATGAATTGCTGACCTTTCTGACTGACAAGCTAAGCATTTTAGCCACTGAACCACCACATCCCTTAATAGGACTCTTAGCAATCACATAAATAGATTTTCTTCCGCATGGTCTTCAGGTCTTTCAAAAATACATCCAGAGCCAGTCTAATTGGCCATTCTTTTCTAATTTTTTTTCCATGTAAGAAACTTCAGTTAAAATTGGTGGAAATAGGTTTTATCTGTGTTCAACAGAATAATACATGTGTAATTATCTTTATATTTGCAGCAGGATAGGATATAATGAAATGATAATATTGAGATTTTTAACAGAGTTTCAGAGCACATGGGAAAGGGTTGATTTTCCTAAGAGAGGGAATCTATGATTATAGAATAAGACAGCTTAGTGTAACCAACTATGTAGTTTATTGCAAGGAATAATTAAGAATAATTGAGTACATTGGGAGTTTGAAAACCTTGACCCTTCAGATGTTGCTACTGTCTCTTACTGAGTCAGGGAAAAGAGTAGTTGAACAAACCAAGGAGCAGATTATTTGTTAGTTTTACAAACTCTCTGTTTAAGACCTCAGTTTTGAGGAAAATATGTATTCCTCTTTCTCACTTAAAAGAGCAATCACGATGTTTAATTTCCCCAGCATGGGTAAATGCAATAGGAGATCACATATAGGTTACTAATTTTAATATGCAAGATGAATTAAATTATTGTAATATTGTTTTCTAGTATTTTTTCCTATATTGGATTAGTGCATGATGAGGGCTCCTGCTTACAAGTATATAACTGGATATATCCCTTTAGGAACTAAATGGGAGAATACAGAAAATATATATGTGGAGATCCAAGGCCTGATGAATAAGGAGATGGGGAGCAATAGTCACAGTTTATGTTAGAAGATTAGCCTGCAATTTCTCATTTTTGATGCTGGTGATAAATATGTATCATTTGTGCAAATAAAGTTATCATTTTGGTGCCATAGGGCTGGGCCATGGGGCAGAAATAGTGTCCTTCCTTTTTCAGATGATGTGTAATTATACAATATAACTATATATTATGTAATTACAATTTCCTTTCCAAAAATGAAGCTTGATTAAGCATTCAATTATACTGAAAACTTCACTGTACTTTAAAGATGTTCATATTTTATTAATCTATGCTCAGCTATCTTTGAATCACTCTCATCAAAGGGCAGTTGCCCCTCCTAAACCTTTGAAGCATAAAGGCTTGCTACAAATCCCACCCTCCAAAAGCCCAAGGAGGTTGCATCCAGGAAACATGCCTTTTCTGTGGCTTCTCTCCTGATGGAGGACCCCTCCCTGCCCCACTTAACGGTAGTTTCTTCCTTCCTGAAGGAGGCCTGTTTTGGATCATAGTTTATTGGAGAGGTAGTCCTGTGATTATGCTATTTCATTTAACATATTTGTACGCTATGTTTTTTTTTAATTATTATGGCTGTTTTATGAGTCAGCATCTTGTCCTATTATTGAGTCAGAAGAAATCTTGTCAAACAAACAAAAAGAAGCAAGAGAACTACATCCCCACTTTGAATTACAGAATTTCTATGAGAAAAGTACAGTTGGAAGATAAGACAGTGAATATTCTGCATGCCTTGAACCTATATTAGGTCCTGAAACAGAATAAATGTCTTCATCAGTTTAGTATGTAATTTTTCGTTTGTTTTACATCTCAAGGGCTTGAAACACCAGAGCTTTCTTTTCTATTTCCTTCTCTTCTGTTTTGTTTCTCTCCTTTTGTTTATAAATTATATTTCATTCATAATAACATTTTCCCCCTTCTTTCTTCTGGTATGTTTGTGACAGAGGTGGGTTCCTACCAGTTTGCACCAGTTCGGTAGAACCGGTTCGTTAAATCTACTGAACTGGTTAGAAGAGGTTCCACCAGTGGACCCGGAAAGCAGGCCACATCTACAGAAGAGGTTCCCAAAAATTTTGAAACCCACCATACACACACACTCACACACCGAGAGAAAGAGAAAGAGAGAAAGAAATAAAAAAAGAAAAAAGAAAGAAAAAGTGAGAGAGAGATGAAAAAAAAAGGAAAAAGGAACAGAGACAAAAGGAAGGAGAGAGAGAGAGAGGGAGAGAGAGAGAGAGAGAGAACACATGGCAAGCCACTCCCACCAGGTCACATGGCCGGCAAGCCACTCCCACAAAGGAGGCCACACCTACAGAGTAGGTTCCAAAATTTTTTGAAACCCACCACTGGTTTGTGATTAATTGAAGAAAGAAATAAAAACTGCATGGAAAGAAGCTTCCATGTATGAAATGGATGCCTGATATTTGCAGTCATTTTACGGAGCTACGCATCATGGTTGCCACTTTTTCAACAACTGAACAAGAGAATGCAAATTCACCATCATGCAGAATGCAGCTCCGTGAGGTTGTTTGAAGCAGTCAGAAAATCCAACATTGCTCTCGCGCTCTCACTCCCTCTCTCCCTCTGCCCCTCTCCCTCCCTCCCCCATCTCTCTCTCTTCTATTTGATTTTCTATCCAGGTTTTATTATTTTAATAAATAACACAAGGTGGTGAACATACCTAATCTTACTCCTTCTTTCCTCCACAACAACAAGCCTATGAGGTAGGTCGGTTTGAGAGAGAGAGTGTGACTGCTCCAAAGTCATCCAGCTGGGCTTTCTATTTTCCTATGCAGCTGTATTTTTTTTCTTCTTCCAAATTTTCCTTACCGTCCTTTGTTTTGAACAAAATTAGGTTTGGGGAACTGAGTGGCTTTTTTTTATTTGGACAGAAATATGGGGAAATCAAGATACTAGATTTGATCAGGTCAGTTGGTAGTATCTTCTTCACTAGACATTCTTAGTACAACAATCCAAGTTCTGAAAATGAAGTTAAGATTTAAAGACAATGTGTTGCTAAATTGTATTTTTTTTAAAAAACAAATAAAGCATTTGTCCATTGATGAAAATGTTTGCTTCTGTTGTTTTGGGACAGTTGCCAAGAACACGATTATGACTCCCTAGAAAGACATGTAAACCAGATGCTAATGGTTCCCAAATGAAATGTGCTAACCTTCTTAACTTGTTTAAAAATTAAATTATAGTAATTTTGATATAAATATAATTACATCTATATTTTAATATTGTGTAATAAAACACATTTTAATGTCATGTTGATTAGCAAATATCTATATCTATATCTATATCTATATCTATATCTATATCTATATCTATCTATCTATCTATCTATCTATCATCTATCATCTATCATCTATCATCTATCATCTATCATCTATCATCTATCATCTATCATCTATCATCTATCATCTATCATCTATCATCTATCATCTATCATCTATAATATATCTATCATCTCTCTCTCTCTCTCTCTGTCATCTATCTATCTATCTATCTATCTATCTATCTATCTATCTATCTATCATCTATCATCTATCATCTATCATCTATCATCTATCATCTATCATCTATCATCTATCATCTATAATATATCTATCATCTCTCTCTCTCTCTCTGTCATCTATCTATCTATCTATCTATCTATCTATCTATCTATCTATCTATCTATCTATCTATCTATCTATCTATCATCTATCATCTATCATCTATCATCTATCATCTATCATCTATCATCTATAATATATCTATCATCTCTCTCTCTCTCTCTCTGTCATCTATCTATCTATCTATCTATCTATCTATCTATCTATCTATCTATCTATCTATCTATCTATCTATCTATCTATCTATCCAAATCCAATAAACCTAAGCCTAAACCTAAACCAACCTACCTACCTACCTACCTACCTACCTACCTACCTACCTACCTACCTACCTACCTACCTATCATAAATATATACTTATTGTATCCATTTGTTTTGTTGTGCTTTTATTTTTTTCATTGTAGCTTTAAGAAAAGCAATGGAAAAGTATATATTAAAGAAATCAGAAAATATATATTTATGGATTTATTGATCACTAGGCAATAGAAAACATTGGTACAGAATAAGGGATTTTTCAAAGAATACTGACAGAACAGAAGGAAGCAGTTATCATCAGTAATTTTTTTAAACATGAGTGATAGGAAGTTTAGTGTAGAATTAGATTTTTCGTCAGAATTTCTTGTAGTAGCAAAAATGAATACAGAAAACCAGGAAAAATGGAACTCACTAAAATATATAGATGCCAAATTGTGTAAAAGTGGAAAAAATGCAGAAGAAAGGTGATAATTTTAGGGGGTGTGGAATAAAGCAGTCCATGTTGTTTTAAATTTTTTTCTGTAATTGATTGTGGTTTCTATGCTCTAGAAGAAAAGAAAAGGAAATGATGAAGAAAAAAAAAGTACACCTACTTTTTAGTATTCCATGGCATTTTGCCAGTTATTTCATTCAGAAATTGGTCTTCTGAAATGCAGTGATCTCTTGTTAATTGAATGCCATCCATCAATCATTCCAGCTGTGATTGTTCCATTTCCCCAATATCCTTCCCTTAATAAGCTGATCAGCATGAGGCAAGAATCATTTCCTTATTATTAATTATTACTATTTCAGCTGTACAGCCATGCCATCAAACTATCTCACTGGGCCTACAAACATGCCCTAAACAGCATTTATCTTCCCAGTTCCTCTTTCAATGGCCTGATGGCCTATTGCTCATTCTGCTTTTAGCTGTTATCGATCCATTCATAAATTCAGCTGCAGTTTGACTTTATTTGGCTTAATTTTTTGAAAAAGAAAAACTTTTTAAAAACTATTGCCCATGAATATTCTGCTTGATAGGGATGCGGTGGCTTAGTGGATAAGATACTCAGCTTGTCGACTAGAAAGGTTGGCAGTTTAGCAGTTTGAATCCCTAGTGCCATGTAATGGAGTGAGCTCCCATTACTTGTTCCAGCTTCTGCAAACCTAGCAGTTTGAAAGCATGTAAAAGTGCTAGTAGAAAAAATAGGAACCACCTTTGGTGGGAAGATAACAGTGTTCTGTGCACCTTCAGCATTTAGTTATGCCGGTCATATGACCATGGAGACATCTTTGGACAGCACTGGCTCTTTGGCTTTGAAACAGAGATGAGCACCGCCCCCTAGAGTCAGGAACGACTAGCACATATGTGCGAGGGGAACCTTTACCTTATTCTTCCTAACTCCCAATCATTGCCTTCTATATTATATTGAGAAACATACAGTTTGGATCATATATAAACTAACCAGCGTTAGATATTTATTTAATTTAATATAGGAATTATTTGGTGGCTTAATAAATTTTCCATATTTACCAGAGATTGTATTTAAAGGGGAATTCCTCTGCTGAAAAGGGATGAAGGAATACAGCAAATTGAATAGTGCTACTCCAAATAGTCCAGACTTCTTGAGATGTCATAACATGGAAAAATGAATGTCAAAATTGGAGCAGAAAAATATGCTCTGAAGTTCACAGTGAGCAGGCAAATCACAGGTCTGCAAAAAAATTTTTTTCAAGAGCTGTTTTGGTTATTCCATGTAATCTTTATGTTTTTTGGTGAGCTGAATCCAAAAATGACCTCCATTTTGTCATTAGGACATCACGTTTCCTGACAATTTAGGTGACTATGTTAAATAAGGCAATACCTCAAAATAAATGGAAATGGACTTATAAAATTAAAGTTTTATTACAATATTTTCATGAAAATCCTTCTTTGAACTGAAATGAGCTCACCTACACACACTAAACTCGATTCTTCTTCCTTATGAGGTTCCTCTTGGTGCATTTACACTTGTGAGTAGCATCTGGAATGTCTCTCTGAAGCATCCAACAGTAGTCTGCCATCATTGTAATGCTCCATTTTCCCTGATATCTCCTTTCCATCTCTTTAATGTCTTGGTGGAATCGTTCACCTTGTTCCTCACCCACAGCTCCCAAATTTTCAGGAAAGTAGTCAAGGTGGGACTGGAGGAAATGCACTTTCAAACTCATCAGGCAACTTAAAACTTGAAATGCTTTCAGCATTCTTCCGATGATCTTTTTGTAGTGAGGATCTTTGTTATTGCCTAAAAATTTCTGTACAACTTCTTTAAATGCAATCCACCCTTCTTTTTGAGGATCCGTCATGGTATTGACAAACTCTTGATCAACTATAAGCCTTCTAATGTCTGGTCCGATGAACACACCTTCCTTGAATTTTGCCTCTGACAGGCATGGAAACTTGGTGACCAAGTATTTGAAGCATCTCCCTATCTTGGAAGTGATTTTACAAATTGCTTCATCAATCCCAATTTTATGTGGAGAGGTGGTAGAAGAACTTTATGGGAAGGAAACCAAAGTTTCTTGGAGGACATTTTTTTCACCGGCCCTCGGCTGCCAACTCTTCTTGGTCCAGTGATTTTGTCAGTCTCGACTGTCCCATAGACACAGAAAACAAGGGTATTTGGTATTCCCAGCTTGTTGCCCAAGCAGCATGCACAAGACCTTCAAGTCCCCACACACTTGCCAACCATGGTCTTCATATTTAAGTTTATGAAGAACCAATTCCAAGTTCTTCTCATAGGTTTCCTTTAAGTGTACGAAATGACCTACAGGTATGGAAACATAAAAAATGTTGTGGAGTAAAACTGCTTTGAGACTTCTTTTTAAAGAATCTATAAAAAGACACCATTGCTCTGAATCATATTGGATTTTAAATTGACCCATCAGATGTTCGACATCGATGCAATAAACCAACTTGTCTTCCTGGGTGAAGTAAGGAACGAACTCCTTTTCACGATGTCTGAACCATGAAGATGACACTCCTGGCAACAATAAATTCCTGCTTTTCAGCCTTGATCCGGGTAACTCAGCGGCATCTTTGGGAAGATTCAAGTCTCTTACCAAATCATTCATCTCCTCCTGAAAAAACAATTTTGGTCTTGTATCATCTTCAAAGTCAGAACTTGATTTGTCATCTGGTTCAGGTATGACTTCACCTTCATTGGAACTAGGTATCTCTTCCAAGGTAGCAGGGGGCTTGGGTACTGGTATATCTGTGCTGTGGGGGATGGGACAAATTGCTGAGTAAAGATTAGGGTATGAAATGGAATGCTTCCATTTGGAATTAAACCCTTTCACATCACATGAACAAAAGTAACAGTCATCACTATGGTTCTTTTGTTCTTGCCATACCATAGGAATCCATAACGGAAAGATTTTTTCTTACCCTTGAACCAGTTTCGGAGGTCCTCAACACACCGTTTGCACACTTTATGAGGTGCAGAAACTTTATCTTGATCTCCAATTTTTAGTCCAAAGTATGCAAAGTATACATTTTTCACAAAAGTCTGTAATATTCTGCTGTTGCTTCAACACTGTATATTCACCACAGATGAAACAGAAACTGCCTGGTGAATTAATACACATTCGCGGAGTCATAACATAATGGTTGAAGAATGATGAGCTAACATGAATTGCAATGAAAAAGTGTGAACAGCCTAGAATCAAGAACCTGATGATGATTCCTGCACAAGTGTGGCATGCAGGAGAGAGCAGCTCTATGGCTGTACATGAGATGTCACAGTGCTGGCCACGCCCCCTGCACTGACCGGAGATGCTGCTATCTGCCCTGTGTCTCCCTCCCACTGGATTCTTCAGGAAAGATTAACCCTTTCTACCATTAGAAGCACAGACTTAAAACTTGCTTAGCTTATGCATATATTGCTGACCATCAGATTTACAGTGCTATATTTTTTTTACATAACTTGGACAAACCCTTTAAGGGTTTTTTGGCATTTTATATCTTAAATGCACTTATGTGAATTAATTAATAGTAATTTGGACTTTAAATTTGGTTAAAAACCCATAATATAAAAAAAATACCAAAAATTAAAAAAAATTGATAAATTTGAAGACAATTTTGCATGTTGTGGCAAATCATGACGTCTAGGAATTTTTTCAATATTTTATTTGTTTTCAGCACACCAAAATACATGTAAATTAGATTAAAATAATCAAACAGCTTTTTAGTCACAGACCTGTGTTTTCTTTTGACCCTCAAAATAAGTGCCTGGCCTTATTTTCCGGGAGGTCTTATTATTTTTGAGGTGTAGGAGGCCCTTTAAACTTGGCATGTGGCCTGCGGATCAGCTGATGCAAGAGGGCTGGAGGTTCTGTCTCTGTTTCTGGCACACTCTTGCCAAAATGTCTGTTTCTGGCACACTTTTGCCAGCCCTACTGTCCCTGGGCCTCCTCATGGCTTCTCGTGCAAACACCACGAGGTGAGGAGGTGAGATGGGGGAGGGAAGGGGGATGAACATGCCCCATGCACCCCACATATACACCTGCCATCCACGCAGAACAGTCTCGTGGAGGCTGCTTCCACAAACCTTAGCTACTGTGCCCCATCTCTTAATGGTACCCTTGTAAGTTCGAGAAATTGGAATTAATTCATTGAACTCATGAGAAGTTTTTTACGGTAGTCCCACAAACTTGTTTCCCTGCACACAATGGCAAGAAACATGATGGAGCTGGAAGTCAGGTAAGACATGTGTCTTGCTTCTCCTCACCACACCCCTCCCCACCTGATGATGAAGAATTTGTCTAGTAGACTTTGTCACTTTCAGATGGTTCTTCAGTTTGTCAGTCACTCCCATTCTTGTTTGTCTGCTACCATGCACTTATACAATGAGCCTGGGCAGAGGTGGGATTCTACTGGTTCGGATCGGTTCGGACGAACCTGTAGCTCTGACTATCAGCTGGGAGTGAACTGGTTTGCTCTGACTTTCAGCTGGGCCCGCCCCCCTGCCCCTGCACTATACTCACCTATACTCAACTTTTCTGAAGCCCAGCTGATAGGCGCGGCAGAATGGATTGCCATGCCTCAGCTCCCTTCCAGCACTAATGCACAAGGTGATTTCTCTGTAAACTGTGCATGTGCACATAGCGCATGCTCAGCGAACTGGTTGTTAAACCAGTAGGATCCCACCCCTAAGTCTGGGTCAAAATAAAAAGTAGCAAAACTAGAGAGACAAACTCACTGTCCTATGTTAGTTTTAACCATTTCTCTTACCTATTATGAACATTATGAGCTTAAAAGCCATTCAATTTTGCATCCCCTGCAGATCAGCTTCCTTTCTTCCTCTTTATACAAGTAATTAAATATTGAAGAGTAAAAATCTGACCCAGATAGTGAGTCATTGCTGTTGTTCGTATTCTGCTCACTGCCTGGTAACAGCTATCTTGCAGTGATTTAATATGACCTGCATTTGATGCCCATAATTTGTACAACAGTCATTTAATATTTCTTGTTCTTTATTGTTCAGAGAAAGATGCTGTATGGGATAATCTATATTATTGATCACCCTCAATTCATTAGTAGTTGGCGCACCCAGTGACATATTTGAAAAATAAGCTCAAGTATGCTGATGTATTAGAAGAAAAATTAGAATTAAGCTTCTTGTCTCCTAGGGAAATTATATAAAGCATTTTACGAGGAGAGAAGGAGTGAATTTCTACAAAGCATATACATTTTTAAAAAGCAAGTGTTCAATTAATTGCTTAAAGAGGCTGCCGGTCAGTTCAGTTCTGAGAATAGCCATTTAAACAAGTGTATGAATATTGATTATGTGGAGCAGAAGGAAAGGTTTATCATTCTTAATTGCAATACAATTGTTACTCTGGAGTTAAATATTTGAGCAGAATATACAATGGATAACACACATATAGCTATTAATTTTCAATGACAAAATCAAGACCAATATGTATATCACTGTATATTCAGACATGTTTTACAGCTGTCAGAAGAAAAATCCTTAAAAGGGCCTTTCTATCCACCTAGAATAAAAGGTTCTTATTAATGTAGCTGAAATAATCAGGAACCAAAGAGATATAAAAACAAAATTGCATTTATTTTTTAAAATATGGATCTTTGCTGGAAAAGGCATCCTATTCAACTGCTCCATTCTACTCTTCATTATCATCACTCTTAGATCTATCATCTATCTATCTATCTATCTATCTATCTATCTATCTATCTATCTATCTATCAATCTATCTATCATCTATCTATCTTGCCCTTTGGATAGAAAAGAAAAGAGCAGCTTTTCACAAATATAAAACAATCAACGGTGAGATGGAGTCAACTACAAAAAAATAAAACATTGAAATGCCAGATACAACAAAATCCTGCCAAAATAAAACAGTCTTCAGGAGCTCGTCAAAATTAGTAAGTGGAGGAAGGTTATCTGAATTTCATAAACCAAGTTCATTCATATTCTTGATTCAGCTGCTAAAATGTTTTGTTTTTCTTTCCTGTTCTATTTTATTCTCTCAGGAAGGAACCATCAAAACATATCAAGAGCATTGTTCATATTGTTATTGTGATAGTTGTCAAATGTAAAATCAGAGAATGACTGATCCAAATCACCCAACTACTTTCATGGCGAAGGCAGGACTTGAACTCATGGCCTCCCACTTTCTTGCCTGGTGCCTGAACCATTAGACCAAACTGGCTCTCAATGGAATTTGAACTTCCATTGCTATTGTTTATCCTCAGAGTGGACTCAGATGAAAAAGGGGCAATCAGCCCCCTTGCTTTAATTTTAATCAGCCAATAAAAATCTTAACCTATCATACCAGAGGTGGTATTCAGCAGGTTGTCACCAGTTCTTGAGAACCAGTAGTGACAATTTTGAGTTGTTCAGAGAACTGGTAAATACCACCTCTGACTGGCCATGCCCCCATCTGGTCTCTGCCTCTGAAGTCCCAGCTGATCTGGAGGAAATGGGGATTTTGCAGTAACCTTCCCCTGGAGTGGGGAGGGTATGGAGATTTTATAGTATACTTCCCCTGCCACGCCCCCCAAGCCACGCCCACAGAACCGGTAGTAAAATTTTTGAATCCCACCACTGTATCATACTATAGTTATATGTGAACTAAGACAGGTAAATAGCATGCCACTACTATTTATTAATCCTTATTTTTTATAACAACATTTTTAAATAACTGTAAAAAAAACTATCCAGGGTATTAACTAAAAAGGGAGCCATCAGTCAGGATTTATTAAATAACTGTGAAGATTGTTATTACTCCCCTGATACTTGATGTCTAACATCAATGGAGAGATGATAGTAAGCATTTGAAAAATTGTCCCAAGCAAAAAAGCTAATTTGTTAACAAGGATTAAAGCAACAATATCAGCATTTCCACAAAAGATATAATTGCACTTAAAAAAAAAAGAATATTTTCATAACCGGTTTTTGCATTGCAGCAGATCACAGAAGCAGAAGAAAAAGCAGGCAGTAAAAATATTGGTCTATCTATCTGCCTGCCTCTCCTTTATTCCCCTGCCTGCCTGTAAAGATAAAGAAGAAATCATTACAGGAAACCAAAGGGTTAAAATTGATTAACAAAGGCTAGGAAACAGTGAAAGCATCTATATCTCACAGTGTGTGCTAATACAGCATAGGGATTTACTGATCGTTTTTCACTTTTAAAATAGGACTGCGCATGTCTTGTATGCATACACCACACACAAATGTGAAAGCAAATGAGCCATTTCATTTGTAGAGAGTTCTTTGCCGAATAACATTGAAGAATGTCCTTGCACATTCTATAGATGGAAAGAGGCAATATTTTAAATAAATTTATTTGTATTTATATTATATAGCATTTATATTCTGTGAGTGATCTCTGGGTGCGCTTATAATGTCACAAAACAAATGAGAAGGCTGCCATTGTTATTATTTAAAGCAATAAAATAATTTCACTGCTGCAAGAGGAAGTCAGCTATAGAAAATATAGAAATTCAGAAAATAGTGGGCTATGTTGCCCTTTGTTGACAGTTGAAGAACCAAAGTTAGTGGAAGATAATAGCAGAGTGGCATGTTGAAAAACCAGCTAATTTTCTAACTGGATGCCTAATTACCACAGATAGGGACCAAGTAATGCATTTGCATGATGGGATTATGTTGAAGTTTTAAGTAGAAATCCTGTTTCTGAGTGCTAAAGCATCTTGGGCAAAACTTTTAGCACGAATTTAAATGTTGGGTTTTTTCAGGTACTAGAATTATTACTAAAACCTATGGAACTCACCACTATAAAATGGGGACAAAAGGCAAAGCTGATTATTTACTGGTGTAAAGGTCTACGTAGCCATGTAGTTCCTAATGAACATTCATTAAGAAAATTTTGAGATGTATCAATGATAACAGCCTGTGTATTTGATAGCACAAATCTCTGAATTGACTGACTGGAGTTACTGACTGGACTGACTGCAGGATTATTAACTTGTCTGTCATGGATTTTTTATGTTCTGTAGTGATGCAATTGCTAGACATCACTGTTAGAGAAGGGTTGATGCCTAGATAGATTATCACTTTAATTTAGTATGTAAATTACTGTATTCTGTGGCAGTCTCATGCTCTTTCTCCTATTTCTGTCTCCATTGTTGACCTTGTCATGATGCATAACACTAGTCTGACAACATGACTATTTCCCACTGCATCCCCACCCTTAATGCTTAAACTCATCTATCTAAGCAGTCAGTTAGGATTTTGCCTTTCTTCACTTTATAAGAAAAAGAAAACCAAGGTATCTTGCTATACTTTAGTAGAAATGATTGCAAATTAATCAAATTTATGGTTTTATGGACACGTATCAGATATGGTAAATAAAAATGGTTTGGGGAAAAACTCAGAATAAAGATATAAGTAAGTCCCTAGATATTATTAGTCAACATATTGCAAAGCAAAACCTTGCTTCTGCACAGAAAATGTCTTCTATCAGATCATGTAGATTAAGCATAAACAGGAAGCTGTGTTAGGTCAATCAAATAGTTTATTATAGTCCATGACCAGAAAACAAAACAAACAAGAAACCATCTGTCCAATCCATCAGCAATTTATTAGAAATATTTAATAAATGAAACCTGAAAACATGTATATATTCTTTTGACGTTTAAAAAATGGTTAGGTTGCCATGGTTTGAAAGATGGTTAGGACAGTGATGGTGAACCTATGGCAAGTGTGCCACAGGTGGCACATAGAGCCTTCTCTGCGGACATGTGAGCTGTCGGCCCAGCTCAGCTCCACTGCGCATGCAGATGTACCTCCCAAAGGCCAGCTGATTTTCAGGTGTCTGCCACATATACATGTGGGGAGGAGTGCATGTGGGAGGTGTGTGTGCATGTTGGGGCATACGTGGAGGGAACACCTGCATGTGTGGAGGAGTGGGGAGCACATGGGAGGTCACATGCACATATGTGGGAGGTGGGGCACATGTGGGGGGTTGCAAGTGCATATGTGTGGAGTGGGGTCACACAGGGGGTTGCATGTGCATGCACAGAGGGCCATGCACGCATGCATGCAGGGTGAGGGGATGCAGGAGAATCATATGCGCACCCGCAATGGCGGGCTGTACATGGAGGGGTCACAGTATGGTTAGGTAGTATTTTTTCTATTGTTGTAAAGGAGCAAAGTTCATATTAAAATGATTCTTAAGATTATTTTATTTTAACATCATTTTAAAATTAAAATTAAGGAGAATAAATTTTGATGTTCTCAGTCATTATCCAAAGGGGAATGCAGTGATGTTTAGATATTTATATTTTTTAGAATCCCAGTTTCTTAAACTACTACAACAACAAAAATTAAGTCTGTACAGATTTGCACCTGAGTACTTCTTGGTGTTGCAAAAATGCACTTTTGCAAAGCACCGAAGAAGCCTAATTGCAGTTGATTGGTTTGGTAGAAAGCTTTTTGAGAAATGCGCTGAAGCCTTTGTGTATAGAAGCCACTTTTATAATGAAAAACAAAGCAGCATGGTCACTCCACTCTACTTTTACAAGTGGGGCATGATTATGTAGTGGAAAATTCCCTCAACAAACCTTTGGTGAAAGCAAGGTCCCCTTAAAATTTTTCACATACCCACTAAATGCATTCAAATGATGATATGATGGAATAGGTTATTTTTTTAAAGGAACATATAATTGAAATCAATGACAAAAGCATACAAAAATGCTTACAAAGATGTATATATTACAAATGGAAATGTTCATGCTGAGATTATTTTTTTTTTTACCAGTTTAGACCGATACAGAAAATGCAACAGAATAACTCAAGGACTACAAAAATGAAACACGGATACATAAAACAAGTCAATTTCCCTGCTCAAGAGACTGAAATAGGACTCCGATTTCAAACCTGAAAACCTTAAAATATAGGACTGGTTTGCTCCAAGAACCAACTATTTTATGTTTTGTAATTTAATACTAGGTAATAAGAAATTGTTTCTTTAGTTCCACAACAAATTTAATCTCTAACCTTTTCCCAGTCCCAATCCAGATTAAAATTATCATTTTTTTATCCATGGTAGACTTAGCTGCATGTAATAAGATCCCAATATGTTTATTCTAGTCCTTATATTAGCATGGAAAGCTCCTTTTTGTCAATGATATAGCTACTTTGCTACCTCTCTACAGCTGGACCTCTGTTACCTAAAAATATATCCTCATCGATAGATAGCAACACAGTAAATATAATATATGGGTGATTTCTATTGCAAGGTGGTTTTTTTTTGGATAATACAGATTTTTTCTCTTGACTTGTGGTGCCCTATCATGACAAATCTGAAAGCTTTTTGATTCTAAGGACTTCTTTGATTCTGGATTATAGGCCATTCAAAGCTCCTGCTATAAAGCTGATCATCAAAGTGGCTCAGTGCTGAAACTGCTTCCTGGAATGCCTAAACAACTGTTAATTACTTCTGCAAAACACAAATTCAGTTTCCTAGTAAACGGTTCTGAGCTATCAGCCTGACATTTACTTTCCATTAACTTTGTTTGGACTGCAAGGTTTTAGTCACTTTTGAAATGACAACAATATTTGCAAGGGACAAATAATGTAGTGCTTCCCTTAGATGAGAATTAGCTTTATTTTCATTCTCTCTAATCAGTTCTGGATAACTCTTAACACAAAGACTTGTACATATTAGACTAATAGAATGAAAGCAAGAGTTACATAAACATAGAATAATCAAGAGTAGAATCATAATAGTAGGATAGATAGGAGCCAAATTTTAAAAAGTACATTGTTGAAATGTCCCCTTTGGATCTGGATCCAGTTTTGCAAGGGAGAGGTGGAGAAATTTAAATTTATCTCCTACACTATGTGCCAAGCTCTCTTTTATCAGCAATTTGCAGATTTGCATGGGAGGTAATGAAGGACAAATATTTATTATTTTCTTTATTTGAAAAATTTACCTTTCTACCTATCTTCCATAGTTTTGTAGATTGCTCATGACAAGAAAAATACAGCAGTACAAAATAAACAAACAATAACAACAACAACAACAACAGCAACAACAACAAAACCAGCAAAGAGCTTTTTTAATGAGCTTTTTGAAAAAAATAAGTAAGGATAATAAAGGAAAATAAGAAGGATACTCTTAAAAGAAAATTCATCTAGTTTGAAAAGTTTGTTAATGAAAGAAACTCCTGACAAAAACAGAGATTTTTTTACCGTATTTTTTGGAGTATAAGACACGCTCCCCACATAAAAGAGGGTAAAAATTTGGGTGCGTCTTATACTCCAAATGTAGCCCCGCCCATTTGCCACCCCCCCACCCTTCAGCCTCCGCACATTGCGCTCGCACACTCACAACCAGCAAACTAATATGCTGAAGCTGGCCAGGCTGTTTGGTAAGGACACTAGCTGGTACACAGAGGCAGATTTTTTTTCTTATTCTCCTCCCCCAAAACTAAGGTGCGTCTTATACACCGAAGCATCTTATACAGTAAACTGCAAATGCAGAATAATAAAAAGGAATAAATATGCATTTCTAAGATGTACAATTTTTAACAAATTGTAAAACCTTAGGTAAAGGTAATTAAGAAAAAAAGATGACATGAAATTTGCATAATGAAAATAATTATTATGGATTGTTTTCATATAGTGTTTACATTCTATATTAAAGGAATAGGGGTGTTGTAGTTAGAATGTAGTATTGCGGGCTATTTCTGCCAACTGCCAGCAGTTTGATTCTCACTGGCTCAAGGTTGACTCTGCCTTCCATCCTTCTGAAGTCAGTAAAGTGAGGATGCAGATTATTGGGGATAATATGCTGACACTGTAACTGCTTAGAGAGGTCTGTAAATTATGAAGTGGTATATAAGTCTAAGTGCTATGCTATACAGAGGCTTAGCTTAGGTCCCAGAATCTTCTTTAGACCAATAGATGTGTTTAGTTGATCTGGTTATTTTGGCATCTGAAGGTACAAGAACATCAGTGGTGTGTTTCAAAAATTGTTTGAACCTACTCTGTGGGTATGGCCTCCTTTGTGGGAGTGGCTTGCTGCCCATGTGACCGGATGGGAGTGGCTTGCCGCCCATGTGACCGGATATGAAGATGCCGACGACACTTGTCAAAACCACCTTAAATTACCTCACACACAGCACTGGCATGCATAAGAATATGATGTAAACTTGTTTTTTTAAAGGCTTCTTTGGTTTGCGTTAAAACAACTTCAACACACGCAATGTTCTGATTGCACCACAAATGCAGTAGTCATTCTTACCTTTCACAAAGGCACAGAGTTTTATAAATATGAGCATGATAGTGTAGAATAATTATATCCAAGGACCAGTGGTGGGTTTCAAAAAAATTTGGAACCTCTTCTGTAGGTGTGGCCTGCTTTCTGGGTCTACTGGTAGAACCTCTTCTAACTTGTTCGCTAGATTTGACAAACCGCTTCTACCGAATAGGTGCGAACTGGTAGGAACCCACCTCTGAAGAACATGCCCTAGTGATGTCACTAGACTCAAGTCCAATGGTTTCCTATTCTTTGAGAAGCGCCTGAGAAGATAATATAATACATAGGCCTAAGATATCTATCTTGCATTTCCCCATCCATTTTTTAAAGTTAGAAATTCATTACTGTCAATTTTTGTTGCTTAAATATGTCATCTGTCAGAGAGTTCAGGTATGGGTTAAAGGTTGCCCAATTCTGCATTAGAGAAAGAGTGAATTGTATGAATGATACAAAAATATTTCACATTTTAAAAAGGTACTGACCAAAAGGCTGCCCTACAAATGTAGAGAACTATATGGATGAAATTTCTATGGATCTGTATTTCTCTACATGAAAGACCTTAAAGCCATGATGGTGAACCTATGACATGCGTGTCAGAGGTGGCACAAAGAGCAAACTCTGTGGGCACATGGGCTGTTGCTAGCTGCTCTTCTGGTTTCCAATGCGCTGGTTTTTGCAAGCACAGGAGTGCCAGAAAATGGCCCCCCAAAACGACCAAAAAAACGGCCAAAAACAGGCATGTGCACATTGGCCAGCTGCTCTTTAGTTTCAGTGGTGGGATTCAGCCAGTTCACACCTATTCGGGAGAACCGGTTGGTAACTTTCTAAGTAGTTCAGAGAACCGATTGTTGGAAGAAATCTCCTTTTTTTTTCACTTTACAGGGCTAATCCTGTAAAAAAGGCAGGAAGGAAACATTCTAGTGTTGTTTCTAGCCTAATCTTTATTGACCTGCTTACAGAAACTGCCTCTCTGGTTAACTCTTATTACATTGTAACAGCTAAGCGATGTGCCCATCAACCTGAGTGATGTTGAGTTGGCCACACCCACCCAGTCACATGACCACTGAGCCCCACCGACCAGATGGTCATTAGGGCAGAGAACCAGTTGTTAAATTATTTGAATCCCACCACTGTCTGGCGCACACAAAGACCAGCTGGTCGGCACCCATGTTTATGCCAGACAATCAAAGACCAGCTGGCTTTGGATTTCCGGCACCCACACATGCATACACATTCAGCTTTTGGCACTCAGTGTCGAAAAGGTTCACCATCACTGCCTTAAAGTAAACATACCAACAAACCTTCTCTGTTTCTTTATGAAAGAATTCCAGCCTGGGCTGCAGAGATGAAAGCTGTTTCATGACTTTATCCTCTGATCTACAGTATGCTCATGAGCTAGTTAAAATTAAACTTAGCTATCAAAATGCTAAACCTGATGGCTCATTTATCTTTCTGTCTCCCAACTCTACATTACAATACAGCTGTGATTGATCTTGCGTCTTCAAGGTACTATATGGTATAAAAACTAAGAGAAGATTAATTAAAAGCCATCACATCCAGACAGGTTTTTAAATAAGTTTTAGATTTAAACAATATATCAGCTGAAGCAGAAAGATTCCAAGCCCCAGAGCTTATAACTCTTAAGTATATTTCTCTCTGCTGTGGGACATTTGAATATTCCAGTTACCCAACTAACTTCAAAAATATATGGAATCAAATATGCTGAGCTCACACTGCAAAATAACACACACACACATATCATAACATTCATGCATGCATACATACATAAATATGTATCTGAACATGTATAAGTATGTTTGTCTATGTCCATGTCTGTGTGTACATCCATATACTCACATATGGATACACACACACACACACACACACACAGATACATTTATTTCCAAGAGGAAGTACTGGAAATTCCTGGCCTTGCTAAGTGCCTCTGAGGACTTTTGCCCATTGCAGCTTACCACACATCAAACTTGCTGAGTTCATAGGGCACATGAAATCATCTCAAACATTCGCTTCAGTATTGTCCTCTGTGAATATTGCTGTCAAATATGCTTTGAATATGTGTTTTTTTTTCTTGGTTGCAATGGGAAAAGTACCGATGAAATACAATTCAACTCTGACAAGTACTTGCTTTAACCTGGTCTCCAGATATGTCAAGACAGCAATTCCTGAAATGTCTCGTAGCCATGCAATATATAAGAAAGGCATCAAATTGTGGGAGAGTTCTTCAGCAGTTTAACATGCTGGCAAAATTCTTGGCAATGTGGGGACAGAGTTACATACTTTCCTTTCTTTAATTTTAGTTGAAAGTGACAGGTGCCCGGCTTCATGATTCTTAGACCACAGAATTTTCCCAGAGATGTCAGTGCCTGAAGTGGACTGACATCTCTGGAATGATGTCATTCCTTTGTTTGACTCTTTCTGTAAGAGTCATTCGGATTACAGTGTTGCTGTTTTTATTTATTTCAACATAGATGATGGAGCAGTAATATGGGTGCCAAAGACTGTGGTGTTCTTCCATGAATCCCTAACTGGTGGCAGGACGATCTCTAACTGCTAACTGCCTCTTTTTAAGACCGTTCTCTGGGATATGTCAGATGAACCTGCTCTAAGCAAGTCATGCTAGACACCTCACTAAGCATCTCTCTGAGCCCCATATCAGAGCAACCCATAAAACCAGCCTGCAGAAAAGCAAGGTTCTCTATGAAGTCTCATAGGGCCTTCAGCATAATGCTAATTTAAATATGAGACCAGAAAAGCAATGGATGGTAAGCTGGCTTTGCTTCATCATTTGTCTTGATCCACAGTTTGGAGTAGTTGCATCATTTTATCTAACAATAGGCCAGTGGTGTGCTGATAAATGTATAATAGCAGGTTCTGCTGCTTCCATTGTTATCACTGCACTGTCTTGTGAGCTACCAAACAGCTACCAAACAATTGTGGCTTAGCTCTATTCCTAACCAGCTCATAAAGTTCTCAAAAATATAATGTCATGAGCCAATATGAGCCAGCTTTCCAGCACACCCTGGCTTATAGCTATAAAACACATACCAGGATACCCAGAATAATAGTTAGCATTGCTTTCCATCTCCCAGATCTGGGAGTGGCCCAGTCACTATAACTATGATGTACTGATAGTAATCTTTGTGATATTTTAGTATCATGTATAATATTATCTGTATAGCAACTGGGTGAGATAGCACATACTTTATCAAGAAATCTGGTATTGTTTAATAAAAAAAAATTATACCTAGGCAGAATGTGACTTAGTCATCCTGATTATTGCCTGTAGATTCTATACCAGACAAAATATTATTTTCAATAGTTATATAGGAAAAGTAATCTGGAGGATTGATGGAAGCAGCATGATAGAAATCTCTATTCCTACTCTTAATGGCACTGGATGGGGTTTATATTTAACTTGCCAACAATATGGTAAAACTGCTGTTCATGATTCATATGAATATCTCTATACATTTCATAAAAGTATGTATTTTGTGAAAATAATAATAATAAAATATCAGTTTTACATATCAGGTTTTATGGGACAATTCTAGTACAAAATGACTTAGGTAAATGAGATATTTTATGATCTTTAAAGAGTAGGGTATAAATCTGTAAACATTTTTTCCAATACAAAGTCAGTCAATAGCCACACATTTAAACACATTTCCTGTTATCTATTCTGATTCCAACTACAAGTAATTAACTGTTTGTATTCTCTAAGACAATATCCTTTTGCCCTTCTGACTTCCCACTTTTGCCTGCTGCTCTAAAGGGTATCTGCTAGCATATATCAGGTGTTAGATGCTGACATTTTTTGCTGCATTTGTAAGTGGGAGGTGTTGCACTCATGGAATTCAAACCCAATTTGAATTTCAATCATACTTAAAAAGGACATTTCTCTCTTGCCCTTTCACCACTTGAGTCTGCATATGTGAATTAATGTCAGACACATTTCATTTTCTTTGCCTAGGTTCTGATATCTCAGAGGATTGTTGTTGAATAACCTCCTGCGGCAGGAAAAGGACAATCAGTGACAAAGGCTACTTTGGGATTGTCACTTGCTTTTCAGTAAACAGAGGAGTCAGAAGAATCTTCCTACTCATTTTAGGATGAATTTAACAGATTTTACAGATTAACAGAGTTGGAAGGGACCTTATAGGTCATCTAGTCCAACCCACCGCTCAAGCAGGAGACCATACATCATTTCTGACAAATAGCAGTCCAATCTCTTCTTGAAAGTCTCAAGTGATGAATCTACCACAACTTTCAAAGAAGAAAGTTACTATCTTCTATATTGCATGTTTAGAATAAAACTAAATGAAGATTTTGAACCGTTGACATGTGGATAAATCTCCTAAAAGTCTTACATTCAACCTAATAGGCATTACTTAGATTTAGGTTACTTTTTCTTTTTCTTTATAATTAGATAAAGGTAAAGGTTTCCATCACACATATGTACTAGTCATTCCCGATTCTAGGGAGTGGTGCTCATCATTTCAAAGCCACAGAGCCAGCATTATCCAAAGACATCTCCATGGTCATGTGGCCGGCATGACTAAACACCAAAGGCGCACAGAACACTGTTACCTTCCTACCAAAGGTGGTCCCTATTTTTCTACTTGCATTTTTACATGCTTTCGAACTGCTAGGTTGGCCGAAGCTGGGACAAGTAATGGGAGCTCACACCGTTATGCGGCACTAGGGATTCGAGCCGCCAAACTGCTGACCTTTCTGATCGACAAGTTCAGCATCTTAGCCACTGAGCCATTGCATTCCTTTCTTTATAATTACACACTTTAATAATGATCAAGTGTTTCCCTGAGAAGTCCACAAAATGAAGCAACTAGTTGACATTTTGATACACCTGCCTTAAGACAGAAACAGTGCTCAAGAATTCAAAATAAAAATATTCCATATTTTTAAGGCATTAGAACTATACAGAGTGAAAAAGGCTCTAACTAAGGCTCCCCTTCCTAAGGGGGAGAACCTGTAATAGAATTTATTTATTTATTTGTTTGTTTGTTTGTTTGTTTGTTTGTCAAACATGTACAGGATAGTATAGGTATAGGTATTTTATTTGTATGCCACCCTTTTCCCTGGGGGGACTCAGGGCGGCTCACAGTTCAAAGGGAGGGAGGACAAACCAAGTTAAACACATAAGACAATACATTGTTAAAGCACAACATTCATACAATTCGGGTGGGGTTAAGGTCTTTAGCCCCAGGCCTGTCGGGACAGCCAGGTTTTAAGGGCTATGCAGAAGGTCTGGAGGGTGGTGAGGGTACGAATCTCCACGGGGAGTTCGTTCCATAGGGTCGGAGCTGCCACCGAGAAGGCTCTCCTCCACGTGGTTGCCAGTCGACATTGACATAGTAGGCATAAGTATGAACATGGACATGAACAAAGGAAATGGGACAGTCCTATTAAGTATTTCCCTAAATACCTAGTAGAACTACTCAGTATTCAGGGAAAAGAGGATACCCATAAGGGACATAGTGGATCATAAAGAAAAGAAAAATATCAGATATGTACGTGCCACATATTAACATTTACGGTTTTCTTCAGTAAATCTGAAAAGTAATATCCAAATATGGATAGCTCTCATTTTTTTTTCTCATTCAAACTTGGAGAATAATGTAATAGAAGTGCCATATTTTTTGTCATGATTAGCTTAGCAAAATATACATTTCAGGTCTTCTAATGGCACCACACAAGTACAGATACCTAAAATATAAGAACTATTCACAATCATCCAGCATCTGGTTTAGCATTTTAGTTCTGCAATTGTCCACAAATAGGTAATTAATTCAACTGCAGCTTTCCACTCATGTTCCCTAGCAACTGGTATCAAAACCTCTAAATTCTCCTTTAAAACACATAGAAAGTGACGTATGTGCTTTTTCTATTTCCAGTTTGTGCAATACCTTATGCTTATACATTTTTGTCCTCAACCAATTATGAAAAGTAAGGTGAGAACTCCCTTGGTTGGATCCACGGATTTGCTAAGCCATTGTGTGATTTGCTTGATATTGAACAAGTAATTGTACAAATTTAATTCAGGTAGAATAATGCAAGGAAATCTTGACGAAGGATCCAGGATCAGTTTACCAGAAAAGATACCTTAAGTGTTTTTTTTCTGGTGAGACCTGTCTATCAGGGCAACCTGGTCTACCCAAATATGGGACAGAGCAAAGTGCTTCTGCTTTCACCTTTCAGCCCCAATCCAAGAGCCTTTGCAGGCAGTTGCTGTCACAACAAACTATTTTTATGTTGAATTTATATTTACTGACAAAGAAATAAAGGGATACTGGTATAGATCTATTTCAAGCTATTTAGCTCTTGTCAGCTGGCCATACATTTTTGGCATTCGAATCTGGACTACTTCTCAAGGAGAGCCAGGGGCATAGAAGTTAATACATCTACCTAATATATACCTAATATGTACCTAATATGTAAGTATCCCGGTTTCAAATCCCAGAAGGGTAAGGCTAGCTGACAAGAGCTAAACAGCTTGAAATAAATCTATACTAGTCTCCCTTTATTTCTTTGTCAGTAAATATAAATTCAACTCAAAAGATACCTTAGTGAAAGGAAAGGACAAAACATCAGAGAGAAATTCAAAATAATCCTTCCGTGATTCTGTTGTTATAAGTGGCAAAGAGACATCCATCAGGTTTTCAAGATTCTGCCATTATCACCTGAAGGAGCATTCCTGGATTTTGTGATGTTTACAAGAGATGTAAACCATTAATATTAGCAATAGTAGTAGCATTTAGGCTTATACACCACCCCATAGTGCTTTACAGTAGAGTTCCCCAACCATTCCAGCTTTGCGAACCAGCGGGGGTGGGGGGAGAGGACTCTTCTGTGTGAGTAGCCGGCAAGTACATGTGTAGCTCTATTTAGATGAACAATGTGCACATGTGCCCATAACTTACAGAAATGGATTGCACATCCACATATTTACTTGCTGCTTGCTCAAGTGTGCCCATGCCCTTGCCTGCTGCTTCTGTGGCCTGGTTGCAAATCACTCACAAGCAACTAGTAGGCCATGCTGAGACATGGGCTTTACCACACTCTCTGAGTGGCTTAGAATATAAGAATTATTTGCACATTGCCCCAAACAATCTGGAACTTCATTTTAGTAACCTTGGAAATTTGGAATCTTGAACTTACTCAGCATTGAATTTGAGGCTGTGGGCAGAGTTTGCCTGCAATACTATTCATTAACCACTGTGCCACCAATACTAAACCATTGCTTATGTGGTAACATTGTTAACACAATGCAAGTAACATATACATTATATTTCATATTAAAGCCCTGCATGGCATCGGAACTGGGTACCTGAGAGACCGCCTCCTGCCAATTACCTCCCAAAGACCGATTCGATCTCACAGGCTTGGCCTTCTCCGGGTTCCATCGGCCAGCCAATGTCAGCTGGCAACCCCCCGGGGGAGAGCCTTCTCTGCTGGTGCGCCGGCCCTCTGGAATGAGCTCCCCGTGGAGATCCAGACCCTTACTACGCTCCCAGCCTTCCGTAAAGCTACCAAGTCCTGGCTGTTCCGACAGGCTGGGGGCTGTTGAAATATCCAGCCCCGCCTCAATTGTGAATGTTGTGCATTTTAAAATTCTTTGTATTGTCTTATTTATTTCCCTTTCCCTGTTTATTGTGAGCCGCCTGGAGTCCTTCGGGAGTGGGCGGCATACAAAACTAATAAACAACAAACAACAACATATTAGCACAAAAGTAATATTTGAATATTGATTATGGTTTAATCAGTAAATAGTGGTTTAAAAAGTTATGGCTTATCTTCAAAAGATAACTTTCTTATAGCCATCTCTCTTTGTGATTATGAATAGCAACCTTACATGATGATTAAAAAGCATACAACAGTGCCATGCCATTAACATCTGGAATTACATTATAACATTTGGATTACAGATGTGTTCAGAAGAAGAAATACTTTCAATTGACTACCAATCCTCAAAATTACCATTATTCCTCACTGTAATGGCACATTTTAGAATTTGAAACATAAATTAAGTCAACGGCTTACATGGATTTTTATATATCTATGTCCATGTTGCTTTCTTGGCAAAAATATGGAAATATTTTGCCAATAATTTTTTCTTTGCTAATCTAATCTAACCCACAGCCTTCAAAATTTATGATTGTCTTATATTGAAGAACTGACCAGGTATAACACTGTATCGGCACTTTTTTTTTATCAGCCAGATGGATTTATTTTGCCATTAAACTATTTCAGAATTAAAGGCCATAGAAAAAATGGGGCTATTAAAATAGAATTTGGAGGAGAAGGTTGTTGTTGTTGTTGTAAGTTGCGAAGTCATGTCCTACCCATCACGACTGCATCACAACCCCATGGACAACATTCTTCCAGGCCATCCTATCCTCTACCATCCTCTGGAGTCCATTTAAGCTCATGCCTACTGCTTTGGAGACTCCATCCAGCCAACTCATTCTCTGTTGTTCCCTTCTTCTTTTGCCCTCAATCATTTTCCCAGAATTAGGCTGTTCTCCAATGAGTCTTGCCTTGTCATTAGGTGGCCAAAGTCTTTGAGTTTCATCTTCAGGATCTGTCCTTCTAAAGAACAGTCAGGGTTGATCTCCCCTAGGACTGACCGGTTTGATCACCTTGCAGTCCAAGGGACTCACAGGAATCTTTTCCAGCACCATAGTACAAAGACCTCAATTCTTTGGCGTTCATACTTTCTTATAGTCCAACTTTCACAGCCATACATTGCAACTGGGAAAACCATAGCCACACATTTTTGTTGGTGTAAAGGAGGAGGTAGTGTAAAGATTTTGATAAATTTTAGATCAGCAACAGAAAATGAATTGTATTGTTTAAATAATCAAACGATATAGTTGATAAAATGTATACAAATACCACCTTATGAGTCTTGCTCTTCCTACATATTCCAAGAGATATGTCAGCTTTTAGACAGGATTTTGAAAATGCAGAAACAACCAACATATTCTGCATCTGAAGACAAGTGAGTCAAATGTTGGTTACATATTACATTTTTTACTTTGGATTTTTCCCACTGTAACTTTGACAAATAGATCACTTGGTGAAGACCCCTGTTCCAGGATGGAATTGGAAATAAAACCATTTAGAGCAGAAAATTGTGGATATACAGAGATAATCTCCAGGAGCACTTCCTCCCAGACAGCCAGGGAAAAATCTGTCAATTTTCTTCCGTTGACCCATTTTCATAAATATAATTAGATTTATACAATCTCTGTATCATTTTAAGAATCCTTTAAACATTATTTTTTAGTAAAATACACACACACACACACACAAACATGTTTACTAATGAAAAACTCAAAATCTTGAGTTGTTTCCCTTTTAAATGGCATCTAGTTTTGCATATGGAGTCAAAAGGACATGTTAGAAAAGGTTATATTAAAGTATGAAATGAATTTATCACACCCAGCCCTCCTCTTGGTTTATTCATCTGAATGGTGCTTATCATAGATACAGCACTTCTTCCCTATCTCTGAAACATATTATAATTCTTTTTTTTCTGTTAAGATTAGATTGTGACTATTTTTAAAGAGAGTCAACACATAATTGTTAATCAATATGCAGATAAAGAAGAAAGAGGGACAAAATGTATTTTAAACTAGACATTTTTCTTTACAAGCATAAATGTGAAAAAGGGAAAAAATAGCATGCTGATGTGAAAAGCCAAAATGGCATGATGTGAGAATGGCTGCAGGAAAACCCACAGTCACAGGAAATTACCTTAATACAGTGAAAATTAAGAAAGCACCAAAAACATTGCCTCTACCCTGGATACAGTCAGTATATTCATGCCTTGCCAATTATTTTGTTTGCATCAATTTAGGGTTATTTTTTTTTAAGGTTCCTTTTAGGAGCTAGAAAATGAAAGACAAAAATGACTAAAAAGCATAAGCAAAAGGTTAGCTTTTTTGTTTCAGTAAAAGAATAATTATTCCCTTTGCTCTGCAAGCACGAAAGCCATTGCAAAACAGTTTTGTGACTTGGAAAGTGATAGCTCTGCTTAACTAGAAGAAAAGGGAGAAATGAATGGAAGTTGGGGCATTAAATCCACCCAGTTCTTCCTCCTCTCCCTCTCCCTTCTTGTTCTTATTTTTTCTTTCACAGCAAAAAAGAAAACCAACAAAAGCAACAAAATAGAGGATTTATAGAAACCAAAGCTAGCAGGTTACAGCATGTGAGAGATGTTATGAATGCAAGCAAGCCCATTGCCAGGAACACTATCTACAAGGAGTAGGCTTGTTGGCATGGTAGCTGCTACTGAATGGATTAACAGGTGACTTCATTAGCTGGTGAACACGACATCTCCAGGAATTGGAAATTAGCCTGTTTTATTGCTGTTAACTAATCTAAGACGTAGGCAAAATAGGAACAAGAGACAGGAGCAAAAGTGAGGTTTAGGGTACCCAGGGAAAAAGAGGGCAGAACTCCCATAGTGGTCTAGAAGAGAACATTTCAGCATTCTGCAGGAAATACATCTTCTATTCATCTGCAGAAGATACAATAACCTTCCTCTTCAGTATTCTCTGCTATTTTGGACACAGAAGGGTGCATACAGCACAACGAAAACATGTGTTTGTGTGCTTGATCACGTGCCGATACTGTATGCACATATTTAAATCTGCTTCCTTTTACCTCCTTATTTATTCTTGTTACATCCTAGAGATTTCACATCTTATAGCCACTAATAGAATGGTACGCTTAATTAAAGTTATGTGCTGCTTTGGAAATAATTATGCAAAGATATTTCTGTCTGCAACTCTTTAAAGCAGCTACATATTTCCCCAGGATTGCATGTTTACCCTTTGTAACTGCTCCATTAGAAAGCAAAACACCCCTGTTTTTAAAATGTTACAGACAAGTACTAGATTTGTTTTTCCTGCATCCTTCAAAACATTATTTTGAAATTTAACCCAAGGCACTGAACATAACTGATGTTTAAATATACTGAAAATAATGGCAGAGAAAAAGTCATTCAGAAACTTGGTTATGATTATTGTGATGTGGAGATATGGTGATTTTGTCTCCTGAAATTATTACCCCCATGTCTACATTCTTAGAAACATCCTTCTTCATTTGCTCATGCGAATCGTTATTATGGACCCTGTCGTGATAGCTCCCTCTAATGGGGCCCTGAACAGTGCCAGTTTCTGCCATAGCTTCCTCTCCTACCTACGGCTATTCAGAGTTTAAACCCAAGTGGTAGCAGGTGGTGCTGTCACTGCAATTACAGCTTCAATATCCTCTAGTGAAAGCATAAGCAGATGTCATTTGTTACTCTTGTATATCATCAGTTCAGAATGTTGAGTTTCATGCCCCATTGAAATGTGTGATGATTAAAAGCAAGGGGGAATTAAACTCATCATTTGGGGTGGGGGGGTGTTGTACATAATATCTAGATAGATATTATGTGTGAAAAATCACAAGAATAGACTTTTAAGTGGTTTTTGCCTGCTGCTCCATGCCAGAGACCTTCTTTTCAATTACAGTTTGGTAGCATGGGATTAAATTGGAATTTGTCTTCCCTACATCTCCTGCTTTTTTCTCGGAGGGATTCTCACTCTATAAGCACTGTGAGATTGGGATATGCAACACGGCTTCTTCTTGGTCCTTTTTCAGTTTGCCTTCATTTGGCCTGACTGCCATAATTCATCTGAGGCTGGATATCAGCAGTACAGTACACATTAAATTCTTTCAAAGTTCCCGGTATGGTAGAAAACCTGTTGGGCTCCATCGGTGCTTTGGTTCCCCCACCCAGAACAAATATTTTTTTCTGTAAGAAAACAACTCATTCGGCAGCCTTTCCTGACTATGTGAAAGAACTCTAGTGAGTAGACACTATTTTTCTTTGTAGAAATTCTTTCCCTTCCTCTCTCTCTCTCTCTCTCTCCCATCCCCACCTGGTCCCAGACAGGTTAAATTAAATTAAAGATATTAGAAACATGGAAGTCTGTCTGATAATGACATTGCTGATCCATCTGATTCAGTATTTCCTAATGGACACACTTCCTTCAGGCTTTCAGATTGGTGTAATTCTTAACTGTAATTTGAAAAGCTAGTGATCAAAACTAAAACTTTTATATGCTAATAAGATATTCCATCACTGAGCTTCAATTCCATTTTACAGATCAGTTGAAGATGATTTCAACAAAAATTGATGTTGAGGAAATATGCCCAGTGTGTTAAGAAGAAAATTTTGCTGACAGCCTGCCCATCACAGTTATAAGTTGTGACAGTTATCAAATGGGTCGGTCATGCAACTAAAACCAAAAAGTTTTTACAACCTTTTCTTTTTTGCAGTGGTCCATGGCAGTTGTGAAGCAGCCACTGTAATTTTTAAACAAACACTGTGGTCATTAAGTGAACTAATGGTTTGCTATGGGCAAGGTTTTGACAAAAACTGGAAGTAAATTCTGGTTTTCAGCAAAACCATTGTAAATCATTGTTACATGACTGCAGGGTACTGCAAACAATCATTAATGTGGCCCAGTTGCTGACTTCCTGAAGTTTCATCATGTGACTGAGGGGGGGGGGGGGCTGTCAGAACTTTGAATCTGGCTCATAATCATTCTCCAATTAGCTCCATCATAACTTCAGCTGATTGCTAAGCCATCAGTTGTAAATCAAGACTATCTGTACAAAGATTGGGGAAATTATATCTGTAGTAATGCCATAATTCACAAACTGTATAAACAGAAACACTTATTCATGAGAGAGAAACCAAAATATTCAACCACATATATTGCTTTACCGATCTGAGCTAAAAAAATAATAATAGATGGCTACTGGACAATAGTACAGAGTTTTCTGCATCACCTCTGCCAATGTCATTTAGATTTTTTTCCAGTCCAACTGTGGTACTACTAACATATGTTAGCTATATACAAATAGTTTTCATCCAAAGGAAAATCTTCAGAGTCTATTTTGTGTTTGGGACAAAATAGGGGCTAGTTGCTGTTTAGTAGGGCATGCTATAGCTCAATATCTATTGTGTTTAATACATGAACAAAAGGCATATACCATTACATTATAATTGTGAAAGAAGTATTATTAGCAATCATATTACAATATTGCAATTACAGTTTACTTTACTTTACTTTATGTTTGTTTATTACTTGTGTGGACTTTTAAAAAGTACATCAAAATTTTGTTGCCCACTGGGGAAACAGGTAATAGGGATTTTGCTATTTGCTTGTCAATGTTATAACACAATTTTATGACAGAACCTTATCTGGTCAGTGTTTTAATCTCTATCAGTTTCTAACTCAGAGAGATTGAGGGCAACGTATATTTGTCATTAGAAATATGCTACAAATGGAACTGATAGCTTTGAAACATATTCAGCCCATAATACCTATCCTAAAATCAATAATTGTGAAAGGAAGAAGATTCTTTCCCAAGGCTAACCAGGGAAGGGAGAGTGATTCAATCGACAATTGCACATTTCTCCAAATGTTTGGGTTTACAGGATAAAATGTTTGGCTTTTCTCTTTTAGCTAAAATGCCTGGGTATGCTAAATCATGGATTGACTTCATGCTTGCCTATGGTTTACAGTGATTAGAATGCAGTAATTCTGGAAGTATATTGTTTGAAAAAAAATTACTGAAAAACATTATGGAATATATAGAACAAGTAGAGTGGTAGAACACTACCGAATATTTTAAATAATCAAAGATGTCTGCTTTACTTCAAATATGTACTTCAAATATGTAAGCTGCAGAGACATGCATGACAGACAATATTCACTTTTCTTTTCTGAAGTATTATGTTGGATCCTCAGAAAAAAGAAGTTCTTAATTTTATTTTTGACATGTTGATAGTCAGACTTAAGTGCCTTCCAAGTTCCCAGCTTTGAGCAATTTCACAGAGGAAGAAAAAAAAATCTTTATAAATTCTTTTTTTCTGTAGTGTAGCATTCTTCCCATGAGTTCTACAGTATTCTAGCCTAGCTGCTTGGTGGTATCTGCATTATTAAGGTGATACTGGACCAGAAATGGTAACAACATCAAGAATATTCATAAATCTGGAAAAGCTCTTTTACATCAACTCCCAAGGATAACTTGAACCAGTTGGTTCTATCTTTTTCAGTGGGTTAGCTTTTGAAGAAATAGAAATGATACTTTTTTCCCTTAGTCTTAAAGCCCAAGAATAACAGAACATAATTTCTGAATTTAACATAACATCATGCTTTCTCTTTTGGGCTACTGCTCTGAATTGTGTATTGCTTTCTTGTATAGATTATGGAGAGACACAGTGGTTCAGTGGCTAAGACACTGAGCTTGTCGATCAGAAAGGTCGGCAGTTTGGTGGTTCAAATCTCTAGCACTGCGTAATCAGAGGTGGGTGAGCCAGTAATAGCAGCAGCGGGCAGTTCCAGCATACACAGGAGCATCGCATGGGCAGGAGCACGCCCAAATTGGTAGTAAAAAAATTGGCAACCCATCACTATGTGTAATGGAGTGAGCTCCTGTTACTTGTCCCAGCTTGTGCCAACTCAGCAGTTCAAAAGCATGTAAAAATGCAAGTAGAAAAATAGGAACCACCTTTGGTGGAAAGGTAATAGTGTTCCATGCGCCTTTGGTGTTTAGTCATGCTGGCCACATGACCATGGAGATATCTTTGGATAGAACTGGCTCTTTGACTTTGAAACAGAGATGAGTACCACTCCCTATAGTGGGGAACGACTAGCAGATATGTGTGAGGGGAACCTTTACCTTTACCTATAGATTATGCAATATTATATTAGAAAACAGCTTTTTCTAATCTTGCAATACACATTGGAGGGATTTCATTTCTCTGAATTTTCAGCAATGTTAATCTCTGGGAAATTCTGGAATGAAAATTCACACATTTTGAGGTTGCCCAAATTGGAGAAGACTTCTTTAGAATGTGCTAAGAAACAGATCTGGTCCTGAGAGGGGATAGTGATTCAACAGATATTGTTAAGGTACAGCTCTCCATGGCCCTACAAAACCGCGCTCATCAAAATAGCGGCGACAAAACCACGTCGCTAAAGCCGCGATGTCATCACGGTGACGTCATCACTGCGGCGACAACAGCGCAGCGACAGAAGGGCGCTTTAAAACAGCACGGCGGCAGAAAGCCGATTTAAATTAAGGTAAGGGTTAGGATTAGGTTTAGGGGTTTGGTTTAGGGTTAGGTTTAGGGTTAGGTTTAGGGTTAGGTTTAGGGTTAGGTTTAGGGTTAGGTTAGGGTTAGGTTTGGGTTAGGGTTAGGTTTAGGGTTAGGGTTAGGTTTAGGGTTAGGTTAGGATTAGGTTTAGGGTTAGGTTTAGGGTTAGGTTTAGGGTTAGGTTTAGGGTTAGGGTTAGGGTTAGGGTTAGGGTTAGGGTTAGGGTTAGGTTTAGGGTGCTGAGTGCTTCGGAAGGTGCGGATTTGCCCTCCGCAGTTATGTCGTCGCGCTAGGGTCGCCTTTTTCCTTAGCGCTTCGGACGGCGCGGATTTGCCCTCTGCGCTTATATCGGCGCGGATAAGGGCTTCGCGGTTTTGTCGGTGAACAACAACTCTCCACAAGCCTTTTAATCTGTTGATCATGCTGTTTGGATTTGTTGTTAGCTAGCAAGGTTTGCAGTACTAGAATTTTTTCACCAGAGCTATAGAAATGCAATGTTGCTTTTAAAAACAGAGATAGAAGAAGTTTAGTAGGACTATGAAGGAATGACCATTACTCTTAGCTTAACAGTCTTCCTCAACAGGGTACTTTCATGATAGTTGGATTTCAGTTTTCCTGATGTGGAAAGTCTATGGTATTTTCCCATGGTATTTCTTGCGCCTTGTCCTGCCATTTGTTGGAGAAGAAGTCATATATGTTATGTAGCCCCTGGGTTCTTGATGCCTTGCTTAATCTGGAAGAAAATTCTAAATAAATCCTGTAGGCATCGTAATGCTGACTTTCAACCATCAGTAGAGTGATGGATAGATTCATGAGACAAATTGGAGCAGAAAAGTGTTTAAGTAACATATCATACACGTTAGTAATGGAGTTATTGCCATATACATGGACTGAAAGTGGGAGGACAGGTTTTGAAATTCTTATTTTTTTGTTCTTTTGCTTTTTGTTTGGTAGCCTGGCAACAGTATTCATTCCTCCTTTCAGCTGTAAGCCCTGCTGAGATAGTTATTAATCTGTTGTTGTATTGCTGTTCATCTGAAAATATAGTAAACTGTTCAGTTTACACCTCCTGGACACTCCTTAATTGTATCAAATAAAGCTAAGTCAACATTATACATAAAAGCCAATAGAATTTACATTTCACTATTGCACTGTTGTTTCTCAGTAGGAAGGATCCTCTTACCACTTCCTTGCCTCTTGATTTCTGTTCTACAGTGTAGCAGATGAAACAGAAACCTCAGGAAGTGGCACTGGGTTCTTAGTGGAGTTAGGAACTTTCTGGATTGTGTTGAGAAACTTTGGATATGAAATAATTTGATGATGTTTTCTTTTTCTTTTCAAATATTTGCTGAGTTTGGAGATATGAGGAGTAAGTTTGGGAGATAAAATCCATTCATTCTGTATGTATCATCGAAGTGGCAAAATAAAAGAAGCACCATGTCAGGTTTTTAGTAAAGTTTCATACATTTTCCTCTTACAATGTGCTGCTAGCCATACTTTTTTTTTCATTTTGAGAATATTTAATCTATTTTGAGAATGATTAGCTAAAGGCTTCTCCATAAAAATCAATAAGATGGAGGCAAATCTTATGCTTTCATAGATCTTCACTTTGATCTTCAAGCAGTCAGCTCATTCTCCAGCCCAATTCTAAAGACTTTTGTTATTTGTGTCCTACCTCCACATCCTCAAGCTAGTAACACCAGTGTTTCAGTCACTCCTATGGAGAGAATGGGAAAGTAGCACAGTTGGGTTCTCTGGATTAATTTCAATTTTTATGAAACAGCTAGAGGATCAGATTGTTTCTCCCTTGTTTCTCATACAATATCGATGCTGGTGGGTACCACTGGTTTCTTTTAGAAGCATAGTGTGTGGTTTTTCTTCTTCCTTTCCTTAAAACATGAAGAGAGAGATGAATAGGACTGATAGATGAAGCTGTGAATTATGATAACTGTTCCCTTTGCTTGAATGCAAGGAGACTCTCTTACTTTAAGAAACAGGAGATGAGAAAGTGAGTGCAGTCTGGGACATTGTATTTTGGATGGCTTTTGCAAGAGAAGAATTAGGGCAAGAGAAGAATTAGGGCAAGTTGAAAAAGTAGAGATAATCCTCAACTTACAGCAGTTCATTTAGTGACTGTTCGAGGTTACAACGGCACTGAAAAATGTGACTTATGACCATTTTTCACAGTTAAGACTATCGCAGCATCCCCATGATCATGTGATCAAAATTCAGGTGCTTGGCAACTGATTCATATTTGTGACCATTGCTGTGTGTTCTAAGGTCATGTGATCACCTTTTGCGATCTTCTGACAAGCAAAGTCAATGGGGAAGTCAGATTTGCTTAACAATTGGGTAACTAACTTATCAACTGCAGTGATTCACTTAACAACTGTGGCAAGGCAGGTCATAAAATGGGGCAAAACTCACTTAATAAATGTCTCACTTAACAACAAAAATTTTGGACTCAATTGTGGTCATAAGTCCATAATTTAGTGTAGCTAAACTGATTGACCAAGGCTGATGGTTTCATAACCTAGAAGTGGTACCTGTGAATCTACCATTCCTGCTTCAGGGAGATTTTCAGAAGATTCTGACCTCAGTGGAGAGACAAGAATGAGGAGAGGGGAAGATCTTTGTCATATCCTTAAAATAGTATATAGTTTTGTCTCTGAGTGCCAAAACTGGAATGTGTGTGTGTGTGTGTGTGTGTGTGTGTGTGTGTGTGTGTGCCACAACCACGGAACTTGGAAGAGAGCAGGTGGCCAGTGCACATGTGTGTGGCAGCCAGCTGCTCTTCTGGTTTCTGTCATGCATATGAACACAGTGGTGGAAAACAACCAGTACGCCCTGGTACGGGCGTACTGGTGCCTGCTGGGAGTACCAGGTACCATTCCGGTATGGTGCTCCAGAAAGCCCACCTGCCCGCCCGCTCTCCTTACTGCTATTTGAGCTTTTGTGCATGTGCAAGGAGTGTATGGTGCCTACGTGATGCTCCGCCAAACAGCTGGAGTGTTGCAGGCGCTAAGTATTCATCTACACTCTGCACACGTGCTGCACGTATTCATGTGGTGGATGGCAGTGCCCATTGTGGCATATAGGTTGCAACGAGATCTGGAACACATCACTGATGAACACCAAACATCTGGTTTAGCAAACATGTGCACCAGCCAGCTGCTGTCTTCTGGTTCCGGCTGGTGTGCATGCACGACAGAACCCAGAAGAGAGAAGCTGATTGGTGTGCATGCACACTGGACCAGTTGGATGACATGCATGCAAGCAACAGAACCCAAAAGATCAGCTGGTGACAGCATGTGTGCCCACAGAGAGGGCTCTGCATGTCACCTATGGCATGCGTGCCATAGGTTCGCCATCACGGGTATATAATGTCCTTTGGGAAATTTGAATGTCTAAATCATTGAATTCATATCTGAATGAAACCTTCCTGCCTAGTGCCTACACATACTGCTAGAGATAAGCACCAATACTGCTTCCTTCTTTGAAATTGCTTCCAATCATATTCTATTATTTTCAGTATAACAAATGTTGCAATCATCAGCATATTATTTTGGATGTACGGAGTCTTAAATCTCACCTTGGGTGAGTGTAAAACTAGTTCTGTAGCTATGCAGTCGTGGCAAGGCAAAGTGATTGCTCAGAATAAATGAGAAACTTGTTTCTTTTATTATCATTGTTTTCTACAAAAATCTGATAAAAATTTACAAATGTCCTCATAAACAGGGCTGAGAGGTTTGGTTTTTTTCATGGGCAGACATTGGTGTGGGAGAAAGCATTTGAGTATTGAATGACTTGAGTCTGAATCTCGATAAATTTAGTTTCTTTTGTGCTGATAATTTGAAATTACCATCTTTCTTTTTTCCATCAGATTCTTACTGAGATCTTCTTAATAGTAATAATAGCCAGGACGTTGATTTTTGCCAAGGCAGATGGTGGAATAATAATTTTATTCAGTTTATTTACTTTTAAATAACTTTCCAAATTTCAGAAATCTCTTATAAATGGAACCAAAAAAATAAGAAATGTCACCATCTATAAAGATAAAGGCAGAAAAAATGGGAAATAACTTCATCCATCTCTACAGTGATCGCCAAATTTTGTAAGCAAGAAATACTGTCTCCTCTACTTGGAAAAAAAAAGACAAGAGTAGGGTCAATCATAATAACGATAATTAGAAAGATTATATTGTGGCTATCTTAGAAGTGGGTGGCATTTAATTCATTTCCATTTGCATTCCAGATATGTGCTGCTAGCTATATAGTCAGGTTTGACATTAAAAATAAACTGCTTCACCCACCTGTCCTTGGAAACAATTTAGAAAGAAAGGCTATGATTGGGCTTTTTTTAAAAACTTTTTTTTTGAATCTGCTGCCTCCAGATGGAGCTTTAACTCCAGCATGAGACATTCAATTCCAAGATGAACTGTTTCCTTAGACCAAACAAATATGGTGATGATACTTTCAAGAATGAATTTTAAAAATCTAAAACAAAGAGATATTAAGTGAACCTAATCAGGAGGTAGTCTGTCTTTCAAATGGAACTCTGGGGCTGCTAAGGCATCTTGCCTTCTTTTCAACAATTACATTGGATTTAATGAAAGTGGCCCAGTGTATGTCTATGGCGGGGGTGGTTTTCACTTACCTTCCCTACCAGTTAGTAAATGTGTGCGTCAGCCTCTGTTTTGCTGCTTGCTTTCGGCTGCCATTGAAATGGGGAGGAGGATGGGGAAGTGTCAGCACAGGAGTGACTGTATAAAGGGAGGTGTTCTCACCATCTACTGCACATGCTGCAGATGAAGGATTTGCCGTCCAGACCAACTGTTCAGCATACCAGCCTGATGATGCTTTTTGAAGATGTCTCCCATATGACACCTATGGGGTGTACTGATTGGACTATGGACTAAGGTTACCAGGGGGAGGGGGTTGGGTCACATATTGATATCTATGCTTACGCGCGCTTTTGCCTCAGACCTCGCTTTGCTTAGCTACTATCTACTCATGACCAATAAAAGTACTCTTAATTCTGCAAAATGGAGTTGAGTGGTTTCTTTCTTGATTACTGAGTGAAGCAGCCCTGACATTGTGCTTCGCTTGCATGTGCTCCATCCATGCATATGCCCAGCCTTCCGCCCATACACTTTGATGAAAAAATGTCCCAAGATAGGATGAAATAGAGCCAGGGTGCGTGGGTGGGGGAGGCCCAACCCGCGATTTCTGCTACTGGTTCGGGTGAACTGGTCCAATCTGGTAGAACACCACCTCTGGTTTATGGTAAAGAACAACAATTTATTTGAACTTTTGTCACTCCTGATTATAAAACCTGACATTGCATTTTTAAAATAAATTGATGGATTATTCACACTTCAAAACATGCTTGTGAGCATAATATAAGAATAGTATCCAATTTAATCTCAGTTTTCATGTTTTGGAAATATGGAAGTACTGTCTTGCTTCCCAGATTTCACCCTGTCATGCGATACTTGGGTCTCAAACTGACAAACTTCTGGTTGACAAGTTCAGTGACTTAACCACCAGAGGCCACCAATTCCACCTCTACAAATATTAGCTTAAGGAAAAACTCATTTAAGTAAGGAGGAGGGAATTAGGGGTTTACAACTTATTTTCATCAAAGGGTTGAAAATAAATGACTTTGGCTCTTTGATTCACTGCCTAACTCCAGTAATTTGAAGCAGGATAGAACCCACTTTTAATTTCATTTCGAATTCAATGTATTTAAAATGAACTTAAAACTTGTAAGTACATTATTCACTTTGTTATTTTGGTACTAATTTGGTACAATTTGGTAATAATATTTATATAGATTTTGAACAGCTCTTTGTGGTAGTCCAGAGAAGAATAAACCATGAATACCAACACTAGTTATATTGTAAGGTTACAGTAACAGAATCTTAAGTCTCTCTCCTAATTTACTTTTACTTTTCAGAAAATAAGGGAAAGTCTTTTGTGAGAGACTTCCCCTGTCCTTCTTCCTTCTGTGGGCTGAGATGTCTTTTTCATGATAATTGTTCAGCCCGTGGCTCTTCCTGCTGTCTCCTAATGTCATTCTCATATAGTATTACAATTCCTGGGCTGCATCCAAAGTTTTTGCATCTCTGTCCCAGATTTAGGTGCCTACATTTATAGAGAAAATTTAGAATAAACTACCATTCATGAATAAACACCATGAACACCATATAAACATCATAAACATCATGAACTTCATATATGAACATCATATAAACATCATGGGGATTTGCAAGGGTGCGGGAAAACCTCTAGCTAAGATTATGCACAGTTTGGAGAACTCCCAAATCTCTCTCCTGGCTGGCACACCCACCCCACCCTCGCCCTTCCCAGGAGCCCCCACAAGGCCCATTTTGGATGCAGGTAAGTGCAGGTCATGCATTGAGGCTCAGGAAGGATGAAAAACAGGCCTACTGGAAGTTCAGGATGGCCAGAAATGGGCCTGTTTCCAGCCTCCAGAGGACTCCGGAGCCTGAGGAAGCTGTTTTCACACTCCCGGAGGCTCGAGGAAAGTCTCCAGAGCCTGGGGAGGGCAAAAATCTCCAAATGTCATGCAGGAGGCTGACTAGGTCATACCTACCATGAGCACGCCCACCCAGCAACCAGGCAGAGAACCCCTTGCTAATTTTTTTGAAACCCACTTCCGATAAACATGCGTCACACCGTTCATTCATATAGCTCAGTGCTAGAATACAATACATCTGAGATTCATTTGATGGCTATGGGGGGAGAGCACTAACTAAATTTTGAAGAGCTTAATTGCTTCAACTTAAGGGGACCAGAGACAAGACTTAATTCAAGGTAGCTGGATTGTGCATAATAGTGCTACATCAATGCACAGTGTCTCCTCAGTACAGACTATTGTATCGATCTCATTTGAAGCAACACCTTTGTCTGTAGACAAGTTACTCTGGTTCTATAACTTAAAAGAAAAATAGAACCAGTCTAACATTTGAGTGCTTGTATGCCTGACTTATTTAAAAGTAAATAAAGTTTCAAGATTTAGGATTTAGAATATGACCAGAGTCCAATATTTGCTGTCATTATACTGGGTGACAGCTATCAACTCATGCAGCTAAGCAGAGACATTTGAGTTATCAAGGGGCATTTGACTTTGATGACTATTTCATATAGTCACTATTTTCCCACCTTAAAATCCCAGGTAGAATACTTTGAAATATCAGAAAATAATAGTGAAAGATGGCCTACATTGTCCTATTCATCTGAAGTATGCATGCTTTCCCAATGATGGTACAGAATGCATAGCGAAACCGGCTATTGGTCTAATCTAGTGGAGTTCCTTTTTATGTTGTTAAATACGCCATCATTTAACCAGTCAACCTAATGACTTCTGCACAAGTTTTATATATGTGCATAAACTGAAATCTATGTACTGCACAAGCATCTTGCTGTAATTTAGATATTAATATTTTTATACCCAGCAGCCATTAGAATGAGTGTAAATGATTTTTACCAATTTTTAAATGGATAATATTCATCAAATGTTTATGAAAATTCTTAACCCATAATGAGGACAAACATTCCACTTAATAAAGATGGAAGTTAAGAATCTCTTTTGGAATATATAATCAGAAGAGTAAAGAAAATTACATTAAAAAGATTTCATTATCCCATTAAGGATGTGAAATGACTTTTTCTATTCCATTTTAATTTTAGCATATTTCTCTTTTAAATTTCCTCGACACTTTTATGAGACGGGTGTGTAAAAAAAAGACTTTGGCTGCTGTACCAGGAAGATTTCTGACTTCCACTTTCTTCATTATTCCAATTTTAAATTTGTCTATTTAATTTATCATTAAAGAAAATCAACATTTTATCAGACTGTACATTATTACTTTTTTTGTATTTCACTTGAGGAGGAGGCAGATTTGCATCTGAACTAAAAGTCTTTTAAGGTAGCAGCCCAACATTTTTCAAATCTAATTTCTCCTCTAATTACTAGGACTAGAAATTGAATGAACCAGTGCTCCCATGCTTTCTCCTTCCCTTATGTTTTCCTTAACTGTCATTATATACAGTTCCCAGTTCATCCCATTATGGAAAGAATTCAGAGTTTTATGAAACGAGAGAGGGGACAGAGGGAAACCAACCACAGATTTTTCTAGAGTAATAACTTTTTCTAGGATGAGAGTCTTTGAGAGGAATGAAGGGAATTGTTCTCCAAAATGAGTTAATCTAAGGCTAGCTCTATATGATAGCCTAACCTGTATGGGTAGATCTACAGTTCCTTTCTTCTACTTTGGAAAATACTTCTTCCTCCTTCTCATTTGCGTTCTCCTCCTCCCCCTCCTCCTCCCTACAATATACTTATTTTTATAAAAAAATTGAGACAATTACTTGTTTCCATCCTTTTTTCATCTAATCCACTATGGGTCAAAAAAACCTCTGTGGCATAACTTAATCTCATGGTAGCAAAATAGCAGACACTGAAGCATTGTAGTTTTTGTCCAACCTATCTCTACTGAAACATTTTTTTAAAAGAGTTTATTGGATGGATGGATGGATAGATGGATGGATGGATGGATGGATGGATGCATGGCAGGAGGAAAGGAAATAAAGAAGGAAGGAAGGAAGGGAGGAAGGAAGGGAGGAAGGAAGAAGGAAAGAAAGAAAAGAAAGAAAGAAAGAAAGAAAGGGTAATTGTGTAACACCGAGTGTTATGGGAAATAAGTGCTTTATTGAGGCAGCATCAAAACCAAAGGATTGTCCACATGAGACATAAAAGTAGAATGAAAGTGTGAGAGCAGCAGAAGAAAACATGATAGTAAGGAGACTTTATAGGCTTTGAATTCAATGGAAGGTAGAAAGTGAAAGGAAGCAGCTGCAGAATAGCTGAAAACATAATGATTCAACGGCAAAGGATGAAATGGTGATACAGGTTAATGATCAGCTGTTGGATGGAAGAAGGCCATGTTCTTTCCCCAGTCAAATCTGGAGATGGCACTAGGCTGGACTAAAGTGTGGTAGTCTAGGAGGATAACATAATTTGTCCTTGATGTCAAGAAATAGTGGGCTACTCATTCTGATCATAGGGCGAAGTGAAAGTGTGGTCCAGTGACCCTGTGACAACAATAGTACAGCTATTGTATGACTGTTACCAAAAGTCTTTACAATAAATTATGAAACTAAAGCTAAAACCAAAAGTATTATAAACAATTGAAACAAACAAAAAAAAGAATTAAAATCACCACAGGAAAGCTTGTTTTAAAAGACACCTTTTACTCTATGTGTGTATCTATGTGTGTTTTTAAAAAAGCAAACAATAATTAGATGATATACAGAATTTATCTATCAACAAATCCCTAGTTTTTTGAATGACCCAATAACCCCACCCCCCTAATTGATCTCATGCTGATAGGTCTGAATAAATGGAATGAAGTTTATGTCCTTTACCTCTGAAAAACAAAACAAAATGAATAAAACGTTCTGCCTCTTATAATCCTATTATATTCAGAAGAGTGCATAGTCAGTTAGATAATTTTTGACACAGGACATGGACATTTTCCTGACTTGAGAAAACAAACAAAAGCGAAACAAACTAACAAACAAAAAAGACCCCAATCCAAATAGTTTCCCCCAAAAAATCTGGTATCATGCATATTCACAAAATTGAATAAAGTACTCACAAAGGGTGTGTGTGTATTAAATAATTTCTTTCCAACTATATAGGTAGTCCTTGACGTGTAAGAGTTTGCTTAGTGACTATTCAGTTACAATAGCTCTGAAAAAAGTGACTTATGACCATTTTCATACTTATGCCCATTGTAGCATCCCCATAGTCATGTGATTTACATTTGGATGTTTGACAACTGACTCACATTTATGACAGTTGCAGTGTCCCAGGATCATGTGATTCCCTTTTGCAACCTTCTGACAAACAAACTCAATGGGAAAACCAGATTCACTTAACAACCATGTTACAAATTTAACAACTGCAGTGATTCACCTAATAAATGTGGCAAGAAAAGTTGTTCAATAGGGCAAAACTCATTTAACACATTTCTCATTTAGCAACATACATTTTGGACTTAGTTGTGGTTGTAAGTTGAGGACTATCTGTACTCTTGGGTCACCTACCATGTTTCCCTGAATATAAGACAGGGTTCTTACTTTCTTTTGACCCCTGAAATAAACACGGCCTTATTTTCGGGGTGGTATTATCATTTTTGAGGTGCAGGAGGTGGCAAGCGTGGTCACCTCATGGCTGCTGCTGTGTTGCAATATTTTCAAGGAGGGCTTATTTTTTGGGAGAGCTTATTTTAGCGCATGTACTCAAAAGCCCAATTGGGCTTATTATCTGGGGAATTCTTATTTTCAGGAAAACAGGGTAGTAAAACCCTAGAACTAACTAGTTGGGATTATATCACTGCTTGAGTAAGGTTATGATGTTCATGATTTAAAAACATCAGCATATGCTTTACAAAAATCAGGGTTAGGGTTTAGGGTTAACAATAAACTAATGTTAGATTGGGGTATAACTAACATCTTGGTACCTTGTATGTAGCTACTAAATTGGTGAATTTCACTGGTGAAATATAAGCAACAGTATGCTGGCTTGTAAAATAGTCATGCCATTGGAACATAGAATATCAAGGGCATTGTTGGGGTAAAAATGCACTTTGGTTAAGCTTACGACCTATTGCCTAAAATGTGCCAAAATTGATAGATACTGTTCTTATTAACATATACTGTAGCATATAGTATTGTGGTATATGGATATGATTAAACCTGATAACATAATTTATTCTGTCTCTAACTTAATAAAGAGCATTATGCAAAAGCTTTGATTGCCAAAAGCCATGATGGGTAGTGGCATTCAATCTTTAATGGGATCATTTGAAGAGAACCATGGCATATGGAAGTTGGTGACTTAGAATTAAAGGAGTAAATGGCAAATGCTATTAATTACTGAAAGAAGTGAAAGAAAGAAAAATGGATATATTTATGTATATATGTGAAACTGAAAAAAGGGTCCAATTTTGTGGAGTGAAATTAATGAGTTCATGCAGGAAAGTGAAGGTATAGATTTCATTAAGGGACTAAACTATATATTAGAAAACTTAAAGTTATGTCATCTAGATTATTGTGGGTTCTATGAAAGTGTAAATTAGACTGGTTCTTGTTAAGATTCATATTATGTTCCAATACAAAGAGTTTGAAAAGAGTTTCAGTAGTCTGAAGAATAACATATCTAAAACAGTTATTAAAACATTTTATCCTAAAATGAAAGCAGTATAATATATGGAAATATTAGACACAATCAAAAGAACAATATAGATTTATGATTAAAGTAAATACATGTAGTCAGGGAGCGAATGGAGTAATTAAGATTAAAAGAAAGAAGACAAAAGAAATGCATTGATTTTGATAGAAATAACAAACTTTGTGGGTATTGTGCAAAGAGAGCTAAACAGGGAACTCCCAGCAGGGTGAATATTAATAAAAATAAAAAGTGATGAAATTATTTGGAACGAATCTGAAGTGAAGGAATGCTGAAAGGTTTTTTTTTTAGAGATTTGTGTGGGAATAACAGTGATGTGTCAAAAAAGGAATTGACAAATGCTATAAATCTTAATATTCAGTAATGAGAATGCATCTCAGCCTGATCATTGAAAAAATGCTATTCTTATTACCCCATTTAATGGTGATTAGATTAATGCCCATACTACAGGTATTGAGTGTCCCTGAGAAGGTATTTATTAGAATTTTGATTGAAAGAGTATAACAGTAATGAGCAAAATTTGGCAGATGAGATGCAGCTTTATGAGAGAAGATATGTTTATCAGATTTTGTTCTTCAATAGGCTGTGGAGAAATGCCTGTGCAGTATATCAAAAAAGTTTATTATATATTTGTTGATTTAAATGGAACATATGACAAAGTTAATAGGCTTGAATTTAGCAACGTTTTTCACAAAAATAGATTATGGTCCTGAAAATTAATTTATCAAAAACTAAGTACAGTAACTGTGTTTAACAAGAAAAATAAAATTTACAGTGACAAGTTGTACTAAATTGTCTTAAAAAAAAAGCAATGCAGATTTTTTTTTTTTAATTCATTGGTGGAATTTATATCAAAGATGAGAAAATGGATGGAGAAATTTTAAATAGACAAATGCTGGTACAGATGTTGTTGGTAGTGTGCAGTGTGTTGCAAAAATGGAATGATTGTAAAAATGTATTTTTGCCCAATTTTTATATTTCTCTATGTGCAAAAAACAAACAAACAAACAAACAAGTTTTTGACTGAACCTCACCAAAAATATCACTTGGAAGCAACATCAACAAACAAGCTGTCATACTTTGGTCACATCATGCAAGCTGACTCACTTGAAAAGTCAATCATGCTGGGAGTGATCACCAAAAAAAATATATTAGAAGACACTCCCCCCCCCCAAGCACTCATTGGCTGGACACTATAAAGGATACATTGGGATAGCCATGGAGGGGACAGTATGAGATAGAGGGATATGGGGAGTGTTAATCCATAGAGTAGCCAAGGGTCAGACGCAACTGAAATGGCTGACAACAGTGATGAGACACATGAAAATAAGCTGAATTTAGCTTTATGTACTCCATTATAAGAAAAAGGTCTTATAATGGAGTTCATAAAGGATGTTTATATAAGAATAAACATTGAAACATCGAATCAATAATGAATAGTGTTAGGGGAATGTGTATTGAATAGAAAGATAAATGGCTAGTATACAAAATAAGTACATTGAGAGTTATTCATATACAAAGAATGAATAAGAATAAATCAAATTGCAAAACAAATATTATGAGAATAAATTGAGACATTGAGATGAAGGGAAAACAGAAAATAAAGAACTGATGAGCTCTTCAAAAAGTGAAAGGTGAGAATAAATTATATGTGTGTGTCTCTCTGTGCCATTGTATATCTGTGTCTACGTCTCTGTGCAATTATATGTAGTTGTGTGTGAGTGTGTGTGTGTGTGTGTGTGAGAGAGAGAGATGCCTTTCTTTCCTTTTGTAAATAAGAACTTTCTATCTAGAAATTTAGAAAAATGGGAATTTCTCATTATTATCATTTTTACCAATTTTGTCCCTTCTGCTCCAAAATTTGTTATGTTGTAGATAAGACATCTAAAGCATTATCATTTCAATTTTTCTTTTTTTATGTTAAACATTAAAAAAAAATTCTTGGGCTTTTAACAAAGGGAAGAATAAAACTGGGGACAAGGGGTCCTCGGACAGTGATGGTTAACCTTTTTGTACATGTGTGCTGAAAGCGTGAGCAACAATGTGCTCCACACCCATAAGGCAATGTTTGTATGACTCCTCCATGCGCCCCATCTCCCTGCACCTGTACATGTGACCCCCTGCACCCCATTTTTGGCCCTGAAGCCTCCTGTGACAAAAAACGGGGCATAGGGGACATGGTGCACCTCCACACTCTCCCTGTCCCCTGCACATGTGCACGTAACCCCCTCCCCTCTTGCAGCAGAGACCTGAAAATCAGATGGCTGGCAGGAGGCAGCACATGTGTGGTGGAGCTGAGCTGGGGTGATGGCTCGCTTGCCCACAGAGGGGGCTCCATGTGCCACCTGTGGCACATGTGGCATAGGTTCACTATCACAGTTCTTGGAGATTCAACCTGATTGATAGCTGCCTCCTCTATATTTTATAAAGAACTCTTGAAAAAAAGGAGAATGCCCCTGAAATTTTAAATTATCTCTACTCCCAGTTTGTAACCCTTCAATATAAACAATTATGAACTGAATCTTCAGGCTCTGCATCTTGAACTGAAATCCTCTCACTTAGCAGGAAAATCTAAAAGAACCTGTAGCTCAAATTCTAGAAATTAAGATACCCTGATGTTTTAACCCTTGACAAGGATTTATTTAAGAGTGTGTGTGTGTGTGTGTGTGTGTGTGTGTGTGTGTGTGTTAAAAAAACAGATTGGAAAGGCTAAGGTTTAAGCAACTGCATACAAGCCTTAAAATAGTAGCTACCCGTAAGTAACATATGTGTTCTTTTTTTAATCTTCAACAATCTATCAGGGGTTCCCAGTAGAATTTGGAACTTAGCACAATATCAAGTTCCCAGCTATGTGGAATTCCATTTATGCCTTTGATTCATTTATTTGTTGGAATTATTTTTTTCTTTCTTGCAGAGTACAGTGTGCTCTGTTCTTATCCTGAATATACTTTGGGTACAGAAACAGAGACCGGCCTCAATTCACACAGTAAGCTTCATCGCTTGAATCACCATCTTTCCCAGTTCTTATTCAATATTCTGACCACATGTTTAAAATTTCAGATTAATTATCAAAGAATTAAAGAAGCATCTATTTGTGTTTATAATTGTAATGAATATATTCATATTACCTGATAAAACCATTAGCCAAATGTGGAATTATATGGATCGATCATAATTATTTGGCTTGGTTTTTTAATAACAATTTATTTATTTTGTTATTGTTAATTGTTTTGTTGTTGTCTTTTGCACAGTATGTTGTTATTGCTTATGCCTATGTATCTATTGATGGCTAATTTGTCAGAGTACCAGGCACCTAGAAATTCTCTAGTCTTTTTGAACTTGGCTTGGTCTAGGATGGTTGCAGCCAGAAAGAAAGAAAGAAAGAAAGAAAGAAAGAAAGAAAGAAAGAAAGAAAGAAAGAAAGAAAGAAAGAAAGAAAGAAAACCAAAACGACCTCCCCACCAGCAATCAACACCCAGATGAGCATAGATAAACTCCAGGATTTAGATCAGACCATCAATCAAAAAGTCAACAATATCCCAATCAAGAATCTACCAAGCAAGCAGATCCTTGATTGGGCAAGGATCTTAATCCTTGAGCAGGGGGACTAGATGACTTCCAAGGTCCCTGCCAACTCTGTTATTTTGTTAAGCCAACAATAAATAGCCCAACCAAAGAACTTCCAAGACTTTTCTGACTAATAGTAGCCACTAGAATATAAACTAAGAACAAATCCCAGTCCTTGCTAGCACTGATATTATTAGTTTAAGTAATGAAATGTCTGCATAAAAACATCCAAGCTCAGGGCGTACTAAAGACCCCGCGTATCAAATGCTTATTGGTATTATTATCTTTATAGAGCAATGCATTTTTTAAATTTTTATTTTCCTTATGATAGGCAAGGAAAGGGTAACATGTCTAGGACTGAGCTTACTGAAAATGTTGCTTGATCTTTTAGACAAATATTTTACATTTCATGCCAAATAACTGTCAATTTATGCAATTCATAATTGCTTTTGGCACAAAAATGCAGCATTAACATTCACCTTTACTATAACAGCACTTCATTAAAAATAAACTAAAGCATGCTAGTCTTTTATCTTTCATCACCAAGGTAACCACACACCAAATCTTTTGCAGCCTTAATAGAAGCATATTCTGCTACCATATCATGAAACAGTACCTGAACTGAAACACTCCTGTCCTTGTGATATTGATTTAAACCATGGACAATTTACTTTAGCTAACCGGTTTAGGTCCTGTCCAGAATTCACAGCCAATAACTTTCTCCATATTTTGTACTTCATTAAGCAGGCTAGCATCAGATATACCTGTGGAAGAACTGCAGTTGAAATTATCTATAAAATGGGTTTTCTGGTCTAAGTCATGGCTGAGTGAATATGTATCTGTGAACGAATGGAGATGATGACCGCTGTGTAGAATGAAAGACTGGTGAGTAGACCAATGCTTCATATTTCTCAGAAAAGGAGATGACTCTCTTGGGCAACTTAATATACACAGCCACTTATTCTACTCTAGGAACCACTGGCTAATGTCTTGTCAGAATCACCTCTTATATTAAGCATATTAAGTTTTATTTAAAAAAACCCCTTCTGTCTTTTTATACCATTTAAACTCTTTTCTACCTGATTTTTTTGGTTCTCTAAAAACTGTATCCATTCTGAGATAATAGTTCAGTCCATGGGAAAATTCTTAAAGAATTAAATAAATTCTTTTAAAGAATTTAAAATATGAATAACTCAGGAAGGATACAGATTTCTATGAATAAAGAAGTCAATGAGGAAGATTAAAAAAAATTGACATAGCAATTATAGTATTTGAAGGCATGGAGGACAATAAAATAAAGATTATGAAAGTACTAATATGAAAGACAAACCAAGAAAAGGATCTACAGATGGGGTTTTGTATGATGCCTCTTTAGGGGAAGAAAAAGATCAGATCTGGAACAGCTCAGACAAGAAATGGTGGTGATGCCTCTTTATGGGATTTACAAAGTAAGCTGGTGAAAACTCTGAAGACTTTTTTTAAATATCAAAGAATGGTGGACGATCAAATCCTGTGATGCCATAGAAAAGATTCAAAGGTCAAGACTGTGTGGAGAAGGAATATAAAGTTGAACTATTTGACCAGGGATAAACTGTTTGTTTGATATATCTGATAACTCTTCCTGAACTAGGATTGAAAAGATGATTATTTCTGGATTTCTTTTAGATAAGAGTTAGCTTGTGGGAAAAGTAGGTTTTTTTCCCACTTTGTAACTTTAATAAAGGGCAAAAAGTTACTCTATTAGCTTATGCTTGGTATGATAAAAATTGGAAGCCATTTTTTTCTTGTTCTTTTTTTCTTCTACTTTTTATTTTCTCTTCTGCACTTTCTGAATTTTCTTTTTTCTTTTTTTTAGTTTACATAGTGTTTACTTTCTTTATTAAAACATTAATAAAAATATTTTTTTTAAAAAATAAATACCTATATTACAGGCAAAATATGGAAGTTATCAACTAGAAACAATCATTTTGTTTGTTAGAGAGATAGTTTTTTATTCAGGAATTTTTATTCAGGGGTTCACTTGAATAATGAGTGAAGTATCTGGAGACCCAAGATTTATTGCCAAGCTCTAGTATAAAACCCAGCAATAGATATATGTAAGTAATCTACTGAAGTAAAAAATTCTTAGCTTACTTCAAGTACAAGCAGTTGCTACATACTAACAACAGAATGGTCCAATATATGATATAATTGTATAAGTGTCTGTGGGGAAAGTTTATATTGCCCAGAAATTTCCTGAAATCAAACAGCTAAACTGATAAACATTGACAATCTATAGCAGTGATGGCTAACCTTTTCTGGGCCAAATGGCCAAAGGGTGCATGCCTGAACCCCCCAAATGCAATGTGGGCCCCCTGCGTGTGCACCCCATGTATGTGCATGCCCCCGTGTATGCACATGCAACCCCCATGCATGCGCCCCATACATGCATGTGTGATCCTGCGCATGCACCTTTCACCCCTGCACATGCGCACGTGCCCTCTGTGCATGCACCCTGCCCCATGCCCCATCCTCGCGCATGCGTGCAAGAGACCCAAAGGCCAGCTGGCCGGTGGGAGATGCATGTGAACACATGTCGGAGCAGAACACGGCCACGGCTCATGTGCCATCAGAGAGGGTGCTGTGTGCCACCTCTGGTACGCCTACTATAGGATCGCCATCACTGATCTATAGTCTTGCAAGGTATGGTTTCCAATGTATGGTCCACATTTGATGTGTGTGATGTGCATGTCTCTGTGTACTAGAATAGGGTAGGGGGCACTGTTGATAACTTTTATATTTTTACTTGATTATAAGTGTTCAAGTTGCTTTCATGTAATTGGGACTCTGGGACATAAGGATAAGCACACAGGTGCTTAATCATAAGCAAAGATTTCAATCATTGTACCATGGCAGTAATATCTATACACTATACAGTGGCATGGGGTTTTATCTGAGTTCAGAAATGGTTGTTAGTAATGAAAAATGAGCTCATTTCTAAGACTTTTGGTTCTTCTTCCATTAGCAGTGAATAAAGTATTTCTAATGATTTAAGTTTGGTTTTTTTATATATAGTTCAGGTTGAAACCTGTATTAAATTCAAACTTAACTATATATATTATTTGAACATCTCTTCAAAGAAATAGCAGTGTGGGGTCTTAATCTCTTTCTCTTCATTTCAAACTATGTGAATGGAGGAAATGGTTGTATTCCATTCAAAGGCATTTCTCTCTGGCTAATGGTTTCTCCACAAGGCAGAATTTTATTCAAATATACTGTAGCTGCTTTGTCCAGATTTGTACTATATACCTTTATTAAAAACTGTTGTACCTCTAATGAAAACATAACTGAAACATATACTTTTATGAGTTAAAAACTTACCACAGGAATTAATCGCTACCCTTTTGGTAGCAGTTACCTCATAGTTTAATTTGAGAAATCTATGTTATGCTGCACAAATGAATAACGTTGTGTATTGGATATGATGTGATTTCAAGACATAATTAGAAGACATATATTGTGGCTATCCTAATTAAGCTAAGTAAGTTTTTTTTACTGATCACAGCATAGCGATCCACAACATTTCATGGGTGATGGATTAAAAATTGTTAATTTCCGAAGAGAAATATCTATCTATCTAGCGAACTAAGGTTGAAGACAGAATCCACATAGGAAAAAGATAGATTTGTGTTTAAAAACTTTATTAACTTTTAAAGAAAATAAAATTAGTTGATGAAGTCCAAAACTGAATGGAATGGACAAAGGACGGGGGTGGAATAACAAAGTAGAAATGGGTTTAATCTTCCATCCTTTGCTGTTTAATATCACTGACATATGGAGTTATGATGTCAGGATAAAAATGAGTAAGGATAAAAATGTACTGTTGTTGTGCAGTTCTGAAGTAGCAGCCCCATAATAGTAGCTTTAAAGGTTAATGCAGTTTAATTCACTTTCTCCATTAGTTTGGAGAGTAAACAGTGTTCCAGGATTACAGCGAGGGAATATGTAACATAAATGCTGTGTCAAATAATGATGAAATAGGACAACTAAGCTACACAAAGAGAGAACCATCCCCTCCTGGGCATCTATATCACCAGAAAGACAATGAGAAAATGATACTTAAGACTTCAGAGCAGAAAAAGTGACATCACTTAGGGGCTAATGTGAAGTGTGGGCCATTGACAATATGTCCTACACCAGCCTCATGAAAATAAATGGCATGGTACAAAAAGTGGATTGTATTAATACCAATAATGCTATTGATGTGTTTCTAACTGAAGTGGAGCAAAAATTAGCACAACAAACAGGGAGTGTAGGTATGTAGTAAAAAGAATTAGCTGTAAATTAAGCATTTTCAAACTAAAATGGTATATTTGCTATAAATGCTAGATTACTCTCAAAAGTCTGGATTTCTAACTGTTGTACTTTCAGAGATATAAGAATGTTAGGACAGTACTGTAGGATTGAAAAACAAAATCATTGGTAATGAATAAAAGTATAAAGATTAGAGGGGCAAATTTCAACAACATTACACAATTTTTTTATTTTATTTGAATATTAATATTCATTTATTCAATATATCTATATTAACATACAGGTATTTGATATTGAATACCTGCTATTTGGTGTCTAGCACTGTAAATTTGTTAGTGATATTAAGTTTTAAATATAATTTCAGCATAATCATAGAAAAAGATCACACATTCCATAAATACAGTACTTCCATACTACTACTACTACTACAACAACAACAACAACAAATACAAATACAAATACAAATAATACAAATACAAATACAAATGCAAATACAATAGCAGAGTTGGAAGGGACCTTAGAGGTCTTCTAATCCAACCCCCTGCCTAGGCAGGAAACCCTATACTATTTCAGACAAATAACTATCCAACATCTTCTTAAAGACTTCCAGTGTTGGGGCATTCAGAACTTCTGGAGGCAGGTTGTTCCACTGATTAATTGTTCTAACTGTCAGGAAATTTCTCCTCAGTTCTAAGTTGCTTTTCTCCTTGATTAGTTTCCACCCATTGTTTCTTGTTGTACACTCAGGTGCCTTGGAGAATAGTTTGACTCCTTCTTCTTTATGGAACCCCTGAGATATTGGAACACTGCTATCATGTCTCCCAGAGTCATTCTTTTCATTAAACTAGACATACCAAGTTCCTGCAACTCTTCTTCATATGTTTTAGTCTTCAGTCTCCAAAAAATCTTTGTTGCTCTTCTCTGCACTCTTTCTAGAGTCTCCACATCTTTTCTACATCTTGGCGACCAAAACTGAATGCAGTATTCCAAGTGTGGCCATACCAAGGCATTATAAAGTGGTATTAACACTTCACGTAATCTTGATTCTATCCCCCTGTTTATGTAGCCTAGAACTGTGTTGGCTTTTTTGGCAGCTGCTGCACACTGCTGGTTCATAATTTAAATGGTTGTCCACTAGAACTCCAAGATCCGTCTCACGGTTACTACTATTGAGGAAGGTACCACTTATACTGTATCTGTGTACTCCTCCTCCTCCTCCTCCTCCTCCTCCTCCTCCTCCTCCTCCTCCTCCACCTCCTCTTCATCTTCCTCCTCCTCCTTCTCCTCCTCCTTCTCCTTCTTGTTAGTTGAGAAGTCATGTCCGACCCATTGTGATCCTATGGACAATGTTGCTCCAAGCCTTCCTGTCCTCTACCATTCTCTGGAGTCTATTTGAGCTCATGCCTACTGCTTTGGTGATTCCATCCAGCCATCTCATTCTCTGTCATCCCATTCTTCTTTTGCCTCAATCTTTCCCAGCATTAGGCTCTCCTCCAGTGAGCCCTTCCTTCTCATTAGGTGGCCAAAGTATTTGAGTTTTATCTTCAGGATCTGGCCTTCTAAAGAGCAGTCATCTCCTCTGGGACTGCCCAGTTTGATCTTCCATACTAAGCCAGGTCAAATGCAAAAGGTCAGGTTAGGTTCTGGTATTCTGGGACGTGTAGACCAATATATCTTGAGAACAACAGATTGAACTACATTTTATCTAACTTCTTCTCATTTGATTCTTTCTCTCCTTCGCATGACTTTTACCATTGTACTGATAAGACAGTGACAAAATAATGTCCCTGTGTAGTCATTTATAAGGTTGATTTATCTTAATTGTATTGCGAGGTGATACATTGATGTATGAAATGAGGGTTCAGTCAAATTTCACAATTTTTGCTTTTCAACTTTTTTCTCTTGCCTCAGATGAAAATACATTCTCTCTCTCTCTCTCTCCCCTCCCCCTCCCCCTCCCTCTCCCTCCCTCTCTCTCTCTCTCTCTCTCTCTCACACACACACACTGACTCACTCACACACACACATACCTTAGAAAGTTCTGGATTTATAATCCAACTTTTCCTCCTCCCAAGTCTCTGGTGATTCCATCTTAATTGTCCATGTAAATTGCTTTCTATTTTGGACATGATAACTATCTTGGCTGTCTTTCTGTTTCGCCCTTCTGGGCACTTCCAGCTGTGTATGAATATCCCCTGGAGAGGCAAATAAAAACTCTTTCCATCTTTTGAACATTGTGAATGTGAAATGGATGATACGGTAAGGCCAGAAATTATGCCATACTTTGGCCATGAGAAAGAAGAATTTAAGTCAGAGTCGTTCAATCTGTTTCTAGACCATCCTTTTTTACAAGGCTATATGAGCTTTGTGCTCCATATATAATTTTCATTTTCAGCCTTGAATAAGATGGCAGAATCAATTTAGCCAGGCAGAAGTACAAAATGACACAAAACACTAGTAACTGAAATGCTCACCCCACCACCCAAAAGAGACAAGTACATGAACACTTCAGCAAAACTAAATATAACTAAATATAACTTTTGCTGCTTTGAAACTGGCTGATCCAAAATATAGGAAATTCCTTTTCAGCTTTAAATGTAGGCTGTTTTTCATACTGCATACATCCTAAGATTATCCTACAAAGCATTTCTAGCACATATTATTGAATTCAATAGGTTTACTCACAAATAAAATGGGATTGCAGCAGGGATGAAATCAATTTACTTTTGCTACCGATTCAGTAGCAATGTGAGCGTGTGCACGCACTATCTATTCATTACTTCTCATTAACCTAAGTGAGACCAACATGGTGCAATCAGAGGTGAAATGCTATCAGATCGGACTTGTTTCCCAAACTGGTAGCATTTTTTTACTACTGGTTTGGGTGAACCGGTAGCATTTTTACTACCAGTTCAGGCGAACCAGTCCAAAATGGTAATGCATAGATGGTTCTAGTTTCATTTTTTATAGTACATTTTTACAATAAATTTAGCCTAAAGTGTAATACAATGCAAAGTTTTAGACTACTTATCTCCCTGTTTCATCAACATCTAGTTGTTGAAAAGCAATTTATAAACCTGATCCCCTGTACTGTGTTTTCTTGTCTTTTATACAGTTTCAATTATGGCAGATATTCCTGTAAAATATGACTTTGACAGCAATTGCCTGGATTTCTTGGACATATTATGCCTGATTCAGGAAAACAAACAAACAAACAAGCAAGAAGAAAACCCAGGGTGCATTTATTACTATCTTTGAGAAGAGAAGATTAAGAAGAGCTATGATAGCTGTCTCCCAACGACAGAAAAGCTGTCATATAAAAGATGAAGTTGACATGTTTTCAGCCGTTCCACAAGGCAAGACAAGTACAAGTCCAGAGATATTGAGAAGCAGACTTCAGCTGAGCAATAAGAAAGACTTCTTAATGATAAGAGCTGTTCATCAGTGGAACCGAATGCCTTGGACAGTAGTGAGCTGTCTTGTACTGGAGGCACTTATTTAAGCTGGACAGCCGTCTCTCAGAGTTGCTGTAGCTACACCACAGATTCTATATTGGGGAGGGGAGAGAATGCTTTTCAGTGGACAAGAAAACCACCAGTATTCATTTTAATGAGAAAAAGGAGGAGAATGTGTTGACTCTGAATGATCCCTTGGATGGAAAATCCCTTTTAATACCATGTTAAAATTCTTACTCAAAGTTCTGAATAAAAGTTCTCCCTACACAAATGAAGTTCCAGGTTTTCTTCATTATTCTCAGTGGTGTTCCCCCCCCCCCCGCAAATAATAAATTATTGCTGGACATGTCAGATAGTACTTTTACTAATGTCGTTTTCTGTTAGAAACTATTCAATCAGACTGGAACTCCACTTCCTGATGCCTTTCTTTGGAAAGTTCTTAGTCAGACATGAATTTACTGAGTTATATAGGTACATGAAATATAATTCAAGAGAAGGTACATAAACATATGTTTACTCATCTGTCTATGAAAACATTAACAATGCACCTTTGAAATAACACAGTTATCAAGATGAATATTCAGTTATTGACATATTGAGAAATAACATTTTTAACGAAAAACTTGGAGTCCAGCAGATCCACTCCAATAATAATAATAATAATAATAATAATAATAATAATAATAATAATAATAATCTGTATTGTATCTGGATTTCCGTATACAAACCGACAAAATACTGGCGCATAATACACCAGACATCACACTGGTTGAGAAAAATAAGGTCACAATCATAGACATCGCAATACCAGGTGATAGCAGGGTCGCCGAGAAGGAACATGAAAAAATCGCAAGATACCAGGACTTAAAAATCGAAATTCAACGACTATGGCACAAACCAGCAGTGGTAATTCCAGTGGTAATTGGCACACTGGGTGCTATTCCAAAAGCACTGGAATTACATTTCAAACAGTTAAAAATTGACAAAATCACCATCAGTCAAATGCAAAAAGCCGCACTGCTTGGATCTGCACGCATATTTCGAAAATACGTTATGATGTCCTAGGCCCCTGGGTGGGGCCCGACTAGTAACCAATGCCAAATCCGGTGAAACAACTGGCCGCTGTGATACAATTGTACAATAATAATCTGCACACATATTATGAAAATACGTTACGACGTCCTAGGCCCCTGGGTGGGGCCCGACTAGTAACCAATGCCAAATCCGGCGAAACAACTGGCCGCTGTGATACAATTGTATAATAATAATAATAATAATAATAATAATAATAATAATAATTCTAAGCCACAAATTTTTCACTACAGCAGATATAATAGGAACTGAAGAGAAAGCAACTAATGGTCTGAGTATACCAACAAAGAAGAGTAACATCAAGAATGATTTGCAGACTCAAAAGCAAACTGAGGAAGAAAAGGAGGAAGAGGATGCTGAAACGGATGAAGATAAACAACAAGGAAGCACTGAAGAATAAACACCAACAGATATTGCTCAATTAGTTGAGAAAATAATACATCAAATGGAAGATGCTGAAAGAACATGTTTGCCAAAGCTGAACCAAATGAACCGGAAAGAATTGAGAAAGGTACTAAAAAAGGTCAATGAGGCTGTGCAGACCATTCAAACCACTACATTAGCTGAAACAAACCAGCTGATGTATGCAGCAGCCTTCATAACCACCAAAGAATTGGGTTTGAAAATACAAAAGAACCAAAGAAGCAAGAAGAGGAAGCCTAAATGGAAAATTCAGTTGGAACTGAAGATCAAAAAATTTCATGGAGACTTGACCAACTTGAAGAACCTAAGGCAAGGTCAGCTAAAGAACAAGCAGGTCAAAAGCAGCCTGGAAGCAAGATACGATTTGGAGAATAAAGAGATTGTGATAGTAATTGAAGAGCTGAAGCAGAGGGTTGTTGCTGTTGCTGAAAAGATTAAAAGATATGAAAACCGAGTAACTCAATTCAAGGAAAATTCACAGTTCAGAGCAAATCAAACAGATTGAAGATTCTATTAAAGTGTATAAAATGGAAGATGTGAAAATAACAAAAGAAATGGTGCAAAGGCAGTCAAGAATAGTGAAGAACTGGAGTGCACCTGGACCAGATGAGTTACATGGCTTCTGGTTAAAGGCACTTACAAGTGTGCACAAAAGATTGGCAGCCCAAATGAATCAGATCTTAAAAACACCTGAAAATGATGAATGGATGACAACTGGAAGGACATTTTTGATCCAAAAAGATAAAAAAAGGAAAGGATCCTGGAAACTATAGGCCAATCACCTGTTTGCCAACAACATACAAGCTCCTTACTGGTATCATTGCAAACCAAATTTATGGATACTCTGAAAGAAATAACTTGCTTCCTATAGAAAAGAAAGGATGCTGCAAAAATTCAAGAGGAACAAAGGACCAACTGCTGATTGACAAACTAATCCTAAAGAATTCAAAGAAAAGATGAACCAACCTGTTCATGGCTTGGATAGACTATAAGAAAGCATTTGATTCAGTTCCTCATAGCTGGATCAAGAAATGCCTGAAAATCTTTGGCATCAGTAGCAACATACAAAAATTCATGGAAACTTCAATGAACCTCTGGAAAATGAAGCTAATAGCTAATGAAGAAGTACTGGGCGAAGTTGAAATTAAATGAGCCATTTTCAAGGCCGATTCCCTTTCACCCCTATTTTTTATACTCTCAAAGCTACCACTGGCAATCATTTTGAAGAAGATGAACTATGGATACAAACCTGCAAAGAAAGGACTGAAAATTTCGCTCTTGGTGTATATGGACGATTTGAAGCTGTTTGGTAAAAGAAAAGCTAAAGTGAATTTATTAATTGAAAGCACAAAAGAATTTAGCCAAGACATAGGTATGCAGTTTGGAATTGACAAATGTGCAACAATGGCAACCAAAGCAGGCAAGGTCATAGAAGATGATAGAATAGAACTTGAGAAGAAATGATAAAGGCAGTAAAACCAGAAGAAGGCTACAAGTACTTGGGGATTTTAGAGGCCTCTGACTTAATGCATAATAAAGTCAAGGAATTAACTTCAGCCAAATACATTAGATGAATTCACAAGATATTAAAGTCCAAATTGAGTGGAGGAAACATCATAAAATCCATAAATACCTGGACTATACCTATGATTCGATACTCTGCAGGAATAATTGACTGGACCCAGATGGAGTTGGACAATTTGGACAGAAAACCAAGGAAGCCTATGACAATGAATCATGCTTTGCACCCTAAAGTGATGTTGACCGATTATATCTACCAAGAGCAGAGAGTGGTTGAGGACTCCTGCAAGTAAAACAGACTGTGGAAGAAGAAAAACACAGCCTGAATGATTACATCCAAAAAAGTGAAGAACCAATGATTAAGGAAATAAATAAAGGAGGCCTTTTAAAGACAACTAAGTCAAAAGCTGAATATAAGAAAGAAGTAATTGAGAAGTGAGCTGAAAATTGGAAAAACAAAGCTATGCATAGCCAATATTTGAAAAGTATTGAAGGCAAAGCTGACCAAAAGCTAACTTGGAACTGGTTAAAATCAGGAGAAAAAAGAAACAGATAGCTTTATTTTGGCAGCTCAAGAACAAGCCTTAGCCACAAATTGCATGAAGGCAAAAATTCAACATGTTACCATCAACAGCAAATGTCGCCTCTGTAATGAGAAAGATGAGACAGTCGACCACTTGATCAGTGGGTTGCAGCAAAATTTCACAAACTGACTACCTACAACGCCATAACTGCGTTGTTAAGATCATTTACTGGAAATTGTGGCAAAAGTTTGGATATGAGTCAATGGTGGGTTTCAAATTTTTTTAGAACCTATTCTATAAGTGTGGCCTATTTTGTGGGCGTGGCTTGGTGGTCATGTGATTGGGTGGGAGTGGTCAATTTGTAAAATGTGGTGAAACTCATTTAACAATGCTCTTGCTTAGCAACCAAAATTTTGGGCTCAATTGTGATTATAAGTTTTCTTTGTTTCTTTTTCTTTCCTCTTTCTTTCTTCTTTCTTTCTTTCTTCTCTCTCTCTCTCTCTCTCTCCCTTTTTCTTTCTTTCCTCCCTTCCTTTTTCTTCCTTGTTTCTTTCTTTCTTTATTTCTTTCTTTCTTTTTTTGTCTCTCACCCTCACTTACTTATTTACTTTCTTCCTTCCTTCCTTCTTTATTATGTCTCTCTCTCCTTTCTCTTTCCTTCTTTCTCTTTCTCTTTCTATCTTTGTTTCTCTCTTTTCTCTCTGTCTCCCCCTTCCTTCCATTCTTTCTCTCTTACTCTTTTTCTTTCTCTCTCTCTCTTGCCCCCCCCTCACACACACATACCTTCCAGTTGGTGAAAATTTCTGTTTTGCCAGCTGGGAGGCTGGCAAAGAAGCCTTGTTTTCCCTGCTGAGAAGGAAAGGGAAAGAAGCCCCGGGCCTCATCTCTGCCCCCTTCCTTGAGAGCTAGCTTTGAGGACAGCCAGCATCTCCTGCCAATGCACCTTTCACTCGTCTTCCACCCAGAGGCTCTGCCGGCGGTTGCCTCCCAAGATAAGCTCAGAAGAGATGCGCAAATGGCCGTGAACCTCCAGAGGAGGACACTGGACACCGGGACATGGAGATAGTGCCCATTGCTGCTGCTGCTCCCAGTAACACAGGCTTCTTGGTGAACATTAATTTGCAGGCACACCTATTCCAGCAGCTGGAAGCAAAGCCAACTTTATTTATTTATTTGGTTGGTTGGTTCCGAGACCATGGGAGGTGATCCAACAGTGCTTTTTATGACCGTTGTGACCCATTTTGTTGCTTGCGTCTCGCCCCGCAGCTCTTACTCGAGAATCCGGCTGATTTTCTCCCAAGCAGCGGCCATGGCCGCGAGCACCGGGGAGCCTCCCACTCCAGTCTCCCCCATCCTACTACATTAAGGTCCCCGTGTTTCCCATTCCTGCTAGAAGCACACAGGCCATGCGAGTGAGCAGGTGCGTGAAGCCCCCAGATGATCTGATCCCTGCCCCTGCAGATGGGCTCCGGACCAGTGGAGCCTCCTCTTCCTCCTTTTTAACCAGGCGATCTTTTTAACCAGGCGATCTTTTTAACCAGGCGATCTTCAGCTGCTGCATAAGCCTATGGGCACATGCTGCCCTCTTCTCTCTGATAGCCGCCTGGTTAAAAAGGAGGAGGAGACCCCTGATTTGAGTACAGCAAAAACCACTGGGAACATCGGGTTCAGAAGGTTTCAGAGAATGAGAAAGTCAAGATCTTGTAGGACTTCAAAATCCAGATTGACAGGCACTTGGCCCACAACACACCTGGCATAACAATAGTTGAAAGGAAAAAAGTATGGTTCATTGACATTGCAATACCTGTAGATGCATGAATTGAAGATAAACAGCAAGAAAAAATCACAAAGTACCAGGACTTGCAAATTGAAGTTGAGCGACTGTAGAAAAAGAAATTGTGTGTTGTCCCAATTGTAATTGGAACCCTTGCAGCAATACCTAAAGGGCTACCTCTCTATTTGGAAATTTTAAATTTATCAGACTTGAACATTCTGATTCTACAAAAAACAACCCTACTTGGAACAGCTTATATACTCCGATGTTACCTTAACAGTTCCTAGGTCCTTAGTTAGGACTCGAGCTGTTGAGCTACCAACCAGCCTCAAACGCTGTGAATCTCACCAAAGATTAAAATAATGATGATGATAATGATAATGATAATGATAATGATAATAATAATAATAATAATAATAATAATAATAATAATAATAGCCGCCACCACCACCACCACCACCACAACCACCACCAACACCACCACCACCACAACCACAACCACAACCACAACCACAACCACAACCACAACCACAACCATAACCATAACCATAACCATAACCATAACCATAACCGGATCATAAAATAAAATAATAAAACCATGTTCCTTTGCATTGCTACCCTTTCAGTCTTTGGCTGTAGTGTCAGTTGAAAAGCCTTCCAGCTGTAGTATTCTTGGCAAGAGTCTTTCAGATTGAATTCTGTTGATCCCACAATGTATTCCAAAGATACTGCACCTAATCTGGAAGATTTTCAGCCAACTGAAAAGAAAAAAGATTAAGAGCCTATAGCACCAGCTCAAAGCAGTTTGAGGGAATGTGAATTCATTTGTCAGTGTGACTTTATTAATTGTCTTTATTTAGAGAAGAATATCTCCTTGCCCAAATGGCAGAATTTTTTTAAAATGAAAGCAAACCTAGCTCTGTAATATAAAATACCATATATTTCTTTCTATCAGACGTACTTTTTTCTTCTTCTAGGTGGAATGGAAAAACCTCAAAGAGGACTTTTCTTTGTATGCTATCATTAATTGCTTCACCACAGGGGCAATATGGTATAACTGTAAGGGCAATCATTTGTACCTCTCTTTTGCCTATAGCCTTTTCCCTGTTAAGTCTCCTTTCCAAGAAATCAGGAAAATGAGAATCTTGCAAAATTGCCTTTCCATGCTGGGAAAAAAGCCCAGATGGCAAAGCATGTGATTGGGGTAGCACAGATGAGAGCTGTATGTGGCCAGGAAGGATGAATCAGAGAGCAGAAGGAGGAAAGAAACAAAAAAAACCACCCCTGGTTGTTCAAAGAGCTGGATGCTTTCCAAACTTAAAAAAAGAAAGAAAGCTTATATGTCCTTCTTGGAGCTAACTTGAAATAGATTTAAATAAAAGGTCTTAATAACATCATTAAAACCCTTTTTCCAGATGATAATTCTCCAATAAAGGGACATTATAGCAAGCTTAAAAGCTACATTTAACCCTACTAACGTAGAATGAATGACATTTCCTTTTTAATGGCATATGAAATATATAAAGTGAATCATTACAAAAATTGTTGTTAGAATGATTACCACAAAAACTGATTCACAGGAACCTAGGTATTTCAGTAAAGTAAAAAATACATAAAAAGTATATATTTGAAAAAGTTGGTTATGAATTAAAAATGCCTTGGATAAGTTTCATTAAAACAGAATTTAGTAGGGAAAAGTGTATACCAAACTATTAATTACTCAGAACACCTTCCTTCTTTCCTTCCTTCCTCCCTCCCTCCCTCCTTCCCTCCCTCCCTTTCTTCCTTCTTTTTTTAGAAATACAAATCTGAATATAGTAAATCACTGAGGAGGTAATATGGATTGAACATAAATGAATGTATATATGAATAAGATGAGTTACTTTGAAGTGTTTTTAATAGGAAGCATAAATATCCTATTACCCTTTTCTAATAATAGATGAAGTACATTTATTGTTATATGCTCTATGCACAGTCACTCATGCCCTCGTCCTTTCTCGCCTGGACTACTGTAACACTCTCTACATGGGGCTGCCCTTGAGGAGCACCTGGAAGCTTCAACTGGTCCAGAATGCGGCTGCGCGGGTTGTCATGGGGGCACCTAGGTACTCCCATGTTACACCCCTTTTAGGCGGCCTGCACTGGTTGCCGGTTGTCTTCCAGGTGCGATTCAAGGTACTAATTATGACCTTTAAAGCACCCCATGGCTTAGGCCCAGGGTACCTGCGAGACCACCTACTGCCACCGGTAGCCTCCCATCATCCAGTGTGATCCCACAGAGTTGGCCTCCTCAGGATGCCGACGGCCAGACAGTTTCGGCTAGTGACCCCCAGGGGGAGAGCCTTCTCTGTGGGAGCGCACTCCCTCTGGAATGAGTTGCCCCCAGAGCTTCGTATAATCCCTGACCTCCGGTCCTTCTGACATGCCCTAAAAAGTTGGCTTTTCCAGCAAGCCAGCCTGGCCTGAACAAAACAAAATAAAGTATTGATCACTGTTAATTTTAATTCGAATATTTTTAAAAAATATATTGTCAATTTTAATTGGGTTTGGGATATTCCATTTAATTTTTTTTAACTTTTATATTATGTGTTTCTTTTAATTGTTGTACGCCGCCCTGAGTCCTTGGGAGAAGGGCGGCATATAAATCTAATAAATCTCAATCTCTCAATATGTAGATGTTGACATGGAAGCTTAGCAGAGTTATGATAACTTAACATTGTCTTACCTTTTACAATTACAATATGGTTCAAATCAACTGGCTTTCATTTCATTTATGCATTCAAGTTTAATTATTAACAAGATACATTCAATTTGGACCAGCCTATTATCAGAGAACCTACCAGTAAATGTATCCACTTTGCAGCTACTGTATGTAGACTTGAGTGAGGACATATTGAACATTAAGATTCATAGCACTCATTGTTTCTACAGGGAAAAAAAGTTTGCGTCCAAATAGTTTGTGTGTATGTAAACTAGTTATGTTAGAGAAGTACTTATATTGAAGTGTACAAAACTAAACAAACAAAAAACCTTGTAAAAAGCATGGATACAATATGTATATGTGGGCTTTTTAATGCAGAATTGTTGGACAAAAATTGTAAAGGAGCTTTATGAAAATTGATAGATTACCTCATGCTGACCTCAGATAGTTTTATAAAGTTGTGCACTGCCCTTCAGTAGTGTTGAAAAATAATTGTTTTTACTTTTACTTCATCATTTAAAAAATGTAAGCATAAATTTTGTGAAAAAGACAAGCACTTTTTAAGCAATTTTTAACTTTGCTATTTTCTAAACTTTTCCACAGAGATTATGATCATGTGATATAAGACAACTTCTCTTTTAAGCAGTGATAGCATTCTAATCTGTTCACTGAACAATATAATTACTCCAACATTTAGTAACCATTTAGGTGACAAGCAGAGGAACTTTTTAAAAGGGAGAATAGTTAAGAATTATTTCCTGATGCTCGACTCAGTTTAATGTCTAAAATAATATTGTTTTCAGGTCAGGGTGGAAACAAACAAACTGTCTAAATATTCCCTTTAGAGTGCTCTTTCATTTTCCAGAGTTTTCAGAGGATAAAAACAGTTATTCAGATTTAGCTTCCGAGCACTTTCAAATCGTGAACTGTGTCTGAAAACAGAGTGGTCATTGTATGTTCTTTTGCCCATTGTTATTATAACAAAGAAAGGAAAGAATGCAAAGCAATCCCACACTAAATTTTGTTCTGTTCCTTCCAGATTTTGGAGAGTTATTCTATTAGAAACTAACAACAAAAACAGAAAGGCAAAGGGCAGACAGAATCCTGAGCCCCATAATTTGTTTCAACATTCTGTTGGGTTGAAGAAAATAAAAAAAAAATAGGGATTATTTAACATCCATGAGATGTATAGTTCTTTGTAGGTATCAACAATGCAAGTGTGGTTATTGGTTGTCCAAAAGAAAGAATTATGTCCTTCTGGACCATCTCTGGTTTGGAAATGGGAGGCATAGTGTCATGGTAGATTGTTTTTCTTCCTTTCAACAAGGCTGATTTCAGACCATGTATTTGGAGGAAAGGGGTGAAGTCCTAATGCCCTCTGTTATGGATTGCTTCGGGGGTCCACTCACTCTCTCCTCTATCATTAAGATGAAGCTACTGAGAAATTCACCTATCAACACAGACTCAAATGCCATCAGTATGATAATGATATCTGATCATACCCATATCAATCTCAGGACCAGAAATGGTATTCAGCAGGTTCTGACCAGTTCTGGAGTGGAAATTTTGAATAGTTCAAAGAACTGGTAAATACCATCTCTGGCTGGCCCCACCCCCATCTGTTCTCTGCCTCCTGAGTCCTAGCTGATCAGAAGGAAATGGGGATTTTGCAGTAACCTTCCCCTGGAGTGGGGAGGGAATGGAGATTTTACAGTATCCTTTCCCTGCATGCCCACCAAGCCATGCTCACCAAGCCACACCCACCAAGCCACACCATGCTCACCAAGTCACACCCACAGAACTGGTAGTAAAAAAATTTGAATCCCACCACTGTTCAAGACACATGGTCAGTGTGTTGTCTCAGTGTTGAAAGGTGTTAGAGAGGGTGGGGGAGAATAAATGCAAGTTCCATCCATGTAAAATGGATTCAGAGACCATGTGAGTCCAGGGATATTCCATTATTGGTTTGGGGTGAAGTCAGACTTCCTCATTTTGAATTGATTCAAAGAACAAGTAGCAGCAGATAGCAGTTGTGGCCCAGAGAGTATTTTATGGTATCTGTTATATCTTTTGCTAGACTAGAAGGCAGTGATGTGCGGTGAGGTTTATGGCTGGTGAGGCAGCATTTTTTTTTAGACTTGTGGACTTCAACTCCCAGAATTCCACAGCCACGCATGCTCAGTTCCGATTTAAAGTGACAGCATTTGTTTTTCTAAACTTATTTGCTAAATAAGTTTCCTTCTTTCTTTTTCTTTTTCTTCTCCCTTCCCCTTCTTCCTCCCTCTCTCCCTCCCTCCCCCTTCTCTCAAACACACACACACACACACACAGACACACAGAACTACACACACACACACACACAGACACACAAAGTTGCACCAGGATTCAGAAAATTTAGGTTTTCCTCCTCAGCCCATGTTAGCAATACCACTAGCAGCATTTTGGCTGGCAGGTGTAAGTAGAAGTTGAAATTCATTCTACTGGAAACATTGTTTTTGCTTATGCTTAGATAATTAAAATTTCAGAAGACCCAAAGTCATAGTATTAGAGTGTTACATAGTGCATAAACTAAAGAACTGTCTCAATATGCTCCCTCCCCCTCTCTCAAACACACACACACACACACACACACACACACACACAAAGTTGTACAAGAAGGATGAAGTTTGAATTCATCCCCCTCCTTCCGACCCACACGTCCACGTACTTTTCCCAGCTGTTTCAGAGAGGATTTCAACTCTCCTCTTGCCTGCCATCATGAAAAGAAAAAAAATGTAAACGGAAAAAGGCAAGAGCTGAGGTCAGGCTGAGCTACAGTAGTTGCTGCCAGAATCACCGTGTGGATGATTCTGCTTAACTGTTTAAAAAAGCCTGTAAAAAAACACCCTCTAAGGGAGGCAGGAGAACGATGTGCCTCATCTACGTCAGGAATTTTTCGGCTTTTAACCCTTGCTTAGCTCTGCTCGAGTGATCATAAAGTCAGACTAGATGAGGCATCTCGTTCTCCTGCCGCCTCCTGTAGAGGGCACTTTTTAAGAGGCTTTTTTAAACAGTTAATCACTAAGCAGAGTCATCTATGGTGATTCTGGCAGCAACTACCTCAGCCTTTTTTCTTTTACATTTTTTTTCATGATGACAGTGGTGAGGCTGTGCCTCCTCTGACTGCACATCCCTGCTAGAAGGCCCTGTGGCCAAGAGAGTATTTTATGGAATCTGTTATATCTTTTCCTAGACTAGAAGGCCCCATACACTGTGATTCCAGACTATTTTACATGAAGGTTGGATTGCTGCAAAGTACTTTGCATGGGACTACCTGTGAAAATAAAAGAAAAGTACATCTGGTCTAGGCTGTAGGAGCTAAAGCAAATATAATACTCACTAGTTTGAGAGCTGTAATAGTTGCCAGATGATGTACAGGCGCAATTGAAGAGGCTGATTATCACTTTTAGTCCTACACGGTTAGGAACTTTGGGATATTCTGGTCTCAGTGGTCTTCTGTTTATAAGGTAAGATTAAGGAGAGAGGGTTGTTTCTGGTCCCTACTTTGAGAAAATTAGCACGAGTGAGATTAGAAGTGGGTCATTTCTGCTTCCCTCATATGAGGTGTCTACAGACATTCTCAGTCATGCAGATCATGGTTGTCCTGAAGGTGATTTTTCAAAAGGCAAATGGACTTTGCTTTTTCTTGAAGGTGTTTCACTTTTCATCCAAGAAGCTTCTTCAGTTTTAATTGAATGGAGGAGAGTGGAAGGATTTGTATTCCTTGCAGTCATCTGGTCATTAGCATTCTTTCTCATCTGAATAGCTCCATCCGTTTTTGGATTTGGAAAAGCTACCAAGGCTTGGCTGTTTAGGAAACCATTGAGGACTGAAGTAGAGATAGTACATGTGCCAATGGTGGGTTCCTATCATTTTGGACTGTTTCAGGTGAACCGTTAGTGGTTTGGCGGCTGGAATTGGCAGTTTCCGGGTCTCTTCTCCCATCGCCAGCATGTTTCTGCGCATGCGCAGAACAGTTTTCAGTAAACTGTGCATGTATAGCAAGACGTGGTGGGCAGGCACGTGAGCAAAGCACAAAATACCCTCTCTCAGCAAACCAGTAGTAAACTGGTAGGAACCCACCACTGACATGTACAGGCTATTTTTGTTTATTAGAATAATATTTTCTTGGCACATTAGGGATGCTTAATTATTATTGTTGATGGTTTATTTGCATTGTTTTAATTCTGTTTGTAGATATGGTATATAGTACATATGAATGTATCAGCTTATAAGGTTATAAAATAAAATTAAAAAATAAAGCAAGAGTTGCCTCAAAATTTGAGATTGTGGCATATAAATTTAGTACTTTAAAAAAAAAAACAATGTCTTTTCCCCGCATATCTGATTTTGACTTCACATACCACTGGCCAATGTCAGACTATCTTCAATGAATGAAGCTTTTGAGAAGAAAAGTGTTTCACACCTCTAGAGTATAGATTCTAAACAGAATGGTACATAACTTTATGCCATACTTAGAGCTGTTAATGACTTTTTGAAATTCTCTATCCAACTAATGGGTAGAGAAAATGGTAGATGTTTACTCTAAATATCTCGAGAGTGACTCAAATTCTCTAATAATGCCTCAAGGGCACCATTCTCCATTAGTGCTGATAATAGCATCACTACTGAAAAGGCCATTGGGAGAGTTCCTTCAGTACATCTTCTTTGAGGCTTTATAATAGTAGCAATGGAATCCAAGGAAGCTGCAGATTGCTGGGAAGACATTTTCACAGAGAACAAATCTTTCACATATATCCTTATGGTAAGCTCATAAACAGATAAATACAAGGAAACTTCATTCCACCTTAAGATCATTTCTCAGAAATTCTCTCTATGTGAAGGACTATCTAAAACAAGCTTTATTTCATAACATTGAATGAAGCTTCGTGGAAAAAATTGAATGAATAAATGAATAAATCTACTTATCTACCTACTGACCTAGCTACCTACCTACCTATTTACCTATCTACCTATCAAAGAGCTGCAATGGCACAGTGGTTAGAGTGCAGTATTTCAGGCTACTTCTGCTGATCACCAGCTGCCAGCAGCTTGGCAGATTGAATCTCACCAGGCTCAAGTTGACTCAGCCTTCCATCCTTCCAAGGTGGAAAAATGAAGACCCAGATAGTTGGCGACAAGACGCTGATTCTAAACAGCTTAGAGAGGGCTGCAAAGCACTATGAAGCGGTATATAAGTCTAAGTGCTATTGCTAATCTACCTATCATCCATCTATCTGTCTGTCTGTCTGTCTGAAAAGTGAGATTTGAAATTGCTTTTAGTAACTTCTACCACACGTACATTTTAATGCATCATTATAGTTGCAATGACCTTGTCTAGCACATGATGCTGGTAGAAGCCACGAAGCAATGAAACACAAAGCTTAGAAACTCTTTTTTTTTACCATTTCTGAGGTTCAGAGTGAAAATAAAGCTGCCTGCCACATCTCAAAGTACATTACATCCGCCAGCACAAGAAAAAGCTGTTTGAACTTATTTTTTTTTAAATGTAGACATTCTATTTCTTGGCCGGGAGGATCTGTTGAAATAAAACAGAATAACAGAGTTGTAAGGGTCCTTGGAGAACTTAGATCCCAATACAAAAGTTTGAGCAACAGATGCTATCCCATTCCAGACAATGGCTGTCCAATCTCTTCTTAAAAACCTCCAGTGATGGAGCAGCCATAACTTGTGGAGGCAAGCCATTTCTCAGATTAATTGTTTTCAGTGACAGGAAATTTCTCCTTAATTCTAGGTTGGCTCTCTCTTTGATAAGTTTCCATTCACTTCTTTTTGTGAAGACCCCCTCTTCTCTTGATAGCCCCTTAAATATAGGAAGACTGATATCATGTCACCCCTATTCCTTC